>NW_011502084.1:12814-26418 GCF_000495115.2 Populus euphratica | reverse complement strand
TTTTCTAAGTTTGGCCATCTCTTTATCCTTGCAATTTAACTTCTTAAAGTCATCAATTAATCCTTTCATTTATGTGATAGGCCTGCATTTAAAATGAACATTTACCACAAATTAAAGGTATGTCATCTTATTCAATTAATGCTAATACTTGTAAATCTCGTCAAGCATTCATGATTATAACTTATGTTAACAACAAATCAAGTTCCTTTCATAGCTCAGGTGTCGGTTATACCATACATTATGGGCTATGAAAGTGCCAAGCATTTGTTGTACCAAGTGTTATACAACATAAATCAAGATTAGTCATTTAACAAGCAAAGTATTAAAGAGTGAACAACATAACAAATACAAAACATGTTAGTATCAAACATTAAAGTCCATATTAAGTTTACACTATACTTATTCTTACACCATTAGTGTAACCTTTTCACCTTGACATAATAAACTTAGCTAGACATAATGAAAGAAAGAAAAATAAATAAACAAAATAAGAACATAAATAAGATAAAAGTTAACTAAGTAAATGAAAGGAAATGAAAGGCATAAATTTGATATTAATGAAAGCAAAGCATAAACATTACAAAAAATACAAAGAGAGAAAGCAAGAGCGTGATCTTGATCTGGAAACCAAGATGCCTAAATGCATGGAAAATGCCTCCTTTTATAGGCCAAAATTGGGAACTATTGATTTGATGACTAATTGATGAGTGGGTGACCAACTCTTGACTTGGTGACAATCCTTATCTTCTCTTGTCTGCCCACAACTTCATTGATACTGTCAAAATTGGAGCCACTTGAAAACATGAAAGTTGTAGAAAATTGTCTTAGCTTTCTTGTGTAAAACATTCAGCTCATTTCGACTTTTAGAACTTCAGATATGGACAAAACACTAAACAGTGCTCGGGCTGGAGGATAGATTAGGGCTTCTTTGTTGTTGCTACAATTTGGACTTGAACATGGCCTTTTTAGATCTTGGGCTCCATATAAAAGTTGTAGGCCTATGTCTTACCTTTCCATCCATATAAAGTAGACCTAAATCTGAGATCTATAGCTCCAGATATGACCCAATTACCGAACAGTGTTCCGGTTTGGATTGCACCGACATCTCTTTTCTAAGTTTAGCCATCTCTTTATCCTTTCAATTTCAGTTCTTAAATTCATCAATCAATCCTTTCATTTATGTGATAAGCCTGCATTTAAAATAAACATTTACCACAAATTAAAGGTATCTTATATTATTAGATATATTATTATAAAACATGCTTCAGTTAAGGAGTTATTGATACTTCAAGTGCAAAATGATGATATAAAACCATGATAAAAATGCACTTTTAAGTACTAATCACACCCCCCAACCAGCTTATTACTAGTCCCTAGTAATCAAAGCGTTGAAATAGAAAAACAATTTGCAAATTCCCCAAAGCAAGGTATTCATCATTTAACTTCCATTAATCTATCCAGATAAACAAACTCTCGTTAAATTTATATACCTGCTCAATACCTCTTAACAAGATATTCATAAACCTTTCTTTTGTGCTCAATGTATCAACATATAATTATGGGGCTTTCATTGGAAGAAAACAATTTTTTTGTTCTAATGTTTAAGGTTAACTTCCTTGGGTTGAGATTATTATTTTTGTCTTTTTTTTTCCTTTTTTTAAAAAATATATATACATATAATTTAAAATCCACTCTGTAAGATTTCTACAATCCTCTTTTTTGATGATAAATGATCCTCATGTGCCTTAGAGTAACAAAATTTAATGACATTACTTACCTCATTATCGGAAAAGCATCTTTGAAATATTTGATTAGGACGATAATTGAATAAGTAAGGGTCATCCCAATAAAAGTTTTGCACGTTGCTCAAAAATTTTCTTTTGTCTTCGGTACTCCAGTGAGCTGGCAAAAATCCTGAAGCAAGAAAATTGATATTTTTAGCAAACCAAGGCATTGAACTAAAAGAAAGTAAAGATTCATCAGGAAAGTAATAATTGATTGGTGTGATGTCGGGTGTCAAATCTGTTGTCACTTTTGATAAAAGATCTGCATCAACATTTTCGGTGCCCTTTTCATCATCGATTTCTTCCTGATCGGTCATGGCATGAGGAAATAGAAGTGTTGGCGGGGAATCAGTTTTTTCTTTGCAATGTTCATATTCAACCCCTTCCTTACCTTTAGAGATTGACTCATCATCTTTCTCACAAGGTTTAAGAATTGGTTTGTGAATAACCTTACCACTACGAAGAGTGATGATTGATTTGACTTGATCCATGTGTTGACTTCCAGAACTACTTGCATTTTCATTGTATTGCCCCTTGGGATTTTGCTGTGGTTGAGATGGAAACTTACCTTTCTCTTGAAAATTGAGAGCAGATGTGAATTTTGCAAGAGTATCTTTAAAATCTATTATGGTTTGAGCAAGTTGAGTGTTGATTGTCTCTTGCTTTTCAATGAATGCATACAAAGTTTCCTCAGAATTTCTCGTAGGAGGTGGATCACAAGGAGGTACATACTCATGATAATTTTGGAAATTATGGTGTGCTTGAAACTGTGGTTGTGAAGTTTGTGCATTTTCACTCTTCCAACTAAAATTTTGGTGATTTCTCCAACCAGGATTCTATGTTTGCAAATATGGGTTATGGTTGGGCCTTTCAAAACTGTTTAAAGCATGAGCTTGTTCATGGAGACATTCATTAAAAGAAGGCAAGGTTGGACAGTTATTGGTTGAGTGTTCATTTGTTTCACACATGTGACACACAATGTTTTCAACAGATTTTAATTGACCACTCTTTTTCAATTCTAGTGCCTCGACTTTTCTAGCTAAAGATGCAAACTTGGCTTGAAGATTATGATCTTCCCTAAGGTTGTACGTGCCTCTACTAGATGTATGAGGTTGAGTTTTACTCGGTACCTCATAAGTACCCGCGGTGTCCCAATTTTGAGCATTTTTAGCTAACAAGTCTAAGTACTCCATTGCTTCATCAGGGTCTTTATCTTCAAAAGTTCCATTGCACATCAATTCAACCATTTGCCTATCTCTAGGTGTTAACCCTTCCTAAAAATATGAAACCAATCTCCATGTTTCAAAACCATGATGAGGGCAAGTACTAAGCAAGTCTCGATACCTATCCCAACATTGGTAAAATGTTTCTCCTAGTTTTTGAGTGAAAGTGGTGATTTGTCTTTTGAAAGAATTTGTTCTGTGAGATGAGAAAAACTTCTTTAAAAACTGTTGTTGCATTTCATCCTAAGCACGAATGGATCCTAGTCTTCAATTTTATAGTCATGTTTTAGCTTTATCTTTTAATGAAAAAGGAAAAAGCTTTAATCTGATGGTGTTCATGCTACAATTTAAATTATTATGTGTTGCAGACCTCCTCAAATTCTCTTAAATGCAAGTATAGATTTTCCAATTCTAAGCCATGAAAAGAAGGTAAAAGTTGAATAATACCTGGTTTAAAATTAAAATGAGATGCATCAGGAGGAAAAACTATGCATGATGATGCACTTGTTCTTGTGGGATTCATGTGATCTCTAAGTGTTCTAACACGGTTATTCTCATTATTCTCATTATGAAGTGATTGATTATCTTCTTCAGCCATATTTTCTGAAAATGATGAGGATACCCTACAAAGTCTATCACTTGATATACGTGACCACACTCTCATGCACGTGTAGAAATAAAATAAAAGAAAGAAGAAAACAAAAGAAGAAGAAACAAGAGAAAAGAAACAACATTATATACAAGAAAAGTGAAAAGTGAAAATAAAATAACTACTATAATTTATACAAAAACTTACCTCCCCGACAACGGCGCCAAAAACTTGACACGACTAAAAGATTCATGTCTTCTCCCAAGTGTAGGAGTGTCAAAGTAATAAATAACCCAGCAAGACCGGGGTCGAACCACAGGGAGGTTAATTGTACAAATTATAAATAACAATAATACAACAACAATAACAATAACAATAACAACAATAATAATAATAATAACAATAATAATAATAATAATAATAATAATAATAATAGTAGTAGTAATAATAATAATAATAATAATAATAATAATAATAATAATAATAATAATAATAATAATAATAATAAAGAAGGAGAAGAAGAAAAAGAAGATGAGAACTTTGAGATGGAATATTAATGTAAGGATTAAACAATGATAATAACAAATGTCAAGGTTAGAGGTTCCACTAATGGTATGTCAAACAAGTATAGTATAAACCTAATTACCGAATAGTGTTCCGGTTTGGATTGCACCAACATCTCTTTTCTAAGTTTGGCCATCTCTTTATCCTTTCAATTTCAGTTCTTAAATTCATCAATCAATCCTTTCATTTATGTGATAGGCCTGCATTTAAAATGAACATTTACCACAAATTAAAGGTATCTTATATTATTAGATATATTATTATAAAACATGCTTTAGTTGAGGAGTTATTGATACTTCAAGTGTAAAATGATGATATAAAACCTTCATAAAAATGCACTTTTAAGTACTAATCATACTAGCATTATTCGAATAAGATAACTAATGTAATCATACTAACAATTTATAATCTGATGTAAACCTCCTTTATGTGTGATTTCCAATTGAGTAATAAGAGTTTATACTATACTTATTTGAAATACTATTAGTAGATCCTCTAACTTTGATAATTGTTTTTATTATTGTTTAATCCTTATATCAATATCACATCTCAAAGCTTACTTTAGTATTATTAGTATTATTAGTATTACTATTACTATTACTATTACTATTACTAGTAGTAGTAGTAGTACTACTACTACTACTACTATTACTATTACTATTATTATTACTATTACTATTACTATTACTATTACTATTACTATTGTTGTTGTTATTGTATTATTGCTATTTATAATTTATATAGTTAACCTCCTTGTGATTTGATCCTGATCTTGTCAGGTTATTTATTACTTCGACACTCCTGCACTTGGGAGAAGACATCAATCTTTTAGTCATGTCATGAGGATGAATTAAGTGTAGTTTTGAGTTATAACTATAATTTTACCGAGATTGAAGAGATGGAGAGGCACATATATGTTCCCCAAAACATGCACAAATCAGCATTGGCTTTGCAAGCTTTGCAAATCGTTCCCTATTATTTTCTTAAAGAGTTAGGTCTTGATGTTGGGAGGATCCAATGCTATTTGGGTCATGCACAGGCAGGACCCAAGGTTATTTTGGGTTTTGCAAGATGCAAGGCACAAGGATAGTTGGGTCTTGCTTGCCCAAGTGCCACACGTAAGCAGGGGTGTGCCAAGCACCCAGGCAGGCAACCTAAACGCTACATGTGAACAAGAGTGTGCCCAGCACAGAGACACGACCTAAGCGCCACGTGTGTGCAGGAGTGTGCCCAGCACAGAGTCATAACCTAAGCACCACATGTGCACAGGGGTTTGGCCACCACGACGGCATAACCCAAGCGTTACACGTCCCTACGTAGTTTTTATTTAATAGTAATAATAATTTTTAATTTTTTTTAATGATGATAATAATAATATATTAATAGTAATTTTTAATTTTTAATTTTATCTTTCAAATCAAATATTTAGTTGTTTTTCAACATTAAGAATAAATGTTTTCTAATTTAGTAATTATTTTATTAATAATATTGATTATTATAAAAATAATAATATTTATAACACAAAAAATATTATTTTTAATATTAATTGTTTTTTATTATGGTCAAAATAATAATATTTATAACACAAATAATACTATTTTTAATTTCAATAATATTTAGAACAAAAATAATAATATTTTTTATATTAACACTTTGAATTATTATAAAATAATAATATTATAACAAAAATAATAATATATTTGAGATGAGTACTTTGTATTCTAAGAAAAATAATAATTTTGACAATGCAAAATATAATATTTTTTATATTAATATTTAGAATTTTTTAATATTTCTAATAATACTACGTTGCGGGCTTACCTTTTATTTTTATAAAAAATATCATAAAAATTTAATAATAATATTTTCTTTCAAATTTATTAATTATTTTATTAATAATATTAATTATAATAAAAATAATAATATATTTTTTAAAAAATAATATTTAGAATCCTATAACCTATAAACATTGAGTCTTGATGAAAGATCCAATAGAATTGAATCCTTACACTAGACCTATTGATCATAGGTCCTAACGCCAACACATTCCCCTCCAGTCCGAAACCATGACCCAAGCACGACTTGTCCTTAATAGGACGCGATCAAGGCTCACTCAATGCAGCCCAAACGCAACGTGTGTATTGAGGAGTGTCCAACCCACAGGTAGGAGCCCTGATTAGTACTTAAAAGTGCATTTTTATCAAGGTTCTATATCATCATTTTGCACTTGAAGTATCAATAATTCCTTAACTAAAGCATGTTTTATAATAATATATCTAATAATATAAGATGCCTTTAATTTGTGGTAAATGTTCATTTTAAATGCAGGCCTATCACATAAATGAAAGAATTGATTGATGAATTTAAGAACTGAAATTGAAAGGATAAAGAGATGGCCAAACTTAGAAAAGAGATGTCGGTGCAATCCAAACCGGAACACTGTTTGGTAAATGGGTCATATCTGGAGCTATAGATCTCAAATTTAGGTCTACTTTATATGGATGGAAAGGTAAGACATAGCCTACAACTTTCATATGGAGCCCAAGATTTAAAAAGGCCATTTTCGAGTCCAAATTATTGCAACAACAAAGAAGCCTGAATCTGTCCTCCAGTCCGAGCACTGTTCAGTATTTTGGCCATATCTAGAGTTCTAGAAGTCTAAATGAGCTGAATGTTTTACATAAGAAATCTGAGACAATTACCTACAACTTTCATGTTTTCAAGTGACTCTAATTTTGACGTTATCAATGATTTTTTGGGCAGACAAGAGAAGATAAGGATTGTCACCAAGTCAAGAGTTGGCCACCCACTCATCAATTAGTCATCAAATCAATAGTTCCCAATTTTGGCCTATAAAAGGAGGCATTTTCCATGCATTTAGGCATCTTGGTGTCCAGATCAAGATCATGCTCTTGCTTTCTCTCTTTGTATTTTTTGTAATGTTTATGCTTTGCTTTCATTAATATCAAGTTTATACCTTTCATTTCCTTTCATTCACTTAGTTAACTTTTATCTTATTTATGTTCTTATTTTGTTTATTTTTTTTTCTTTCATTATGTTTAGTTAAGTTTATTATGTCAAGGTGAAAAGGTTACACTAATGGTGTAAGAATAAGTATAGTTTAAACTCAATATGGACTTTAATGTTTGATACTAACGTGTTTTGTATTTGTTATCTTGTTCACTCTTTAATACTTTGCTTGTTAAATGACTAATCTTGATTTATGTTGTATAACACTTGGTACAACAAATGCTTGGCACTTTCATAGTTCATACTGTATGGTATAACCGACACCTGAGCTATGAAAGGAACTTGATTTATTGTTAACATAAGTTATAATCATGAATGCTTGACGAGATTTACAAGTACTAGCATTAATCGTTGACGAGATTTACAAGTATTAGCATTAATTGAATAAGATGACTAATGTAATCATGTTAACAATCTATAATCTGATTGGAACCTCCTTTATGTGTGGTTTCCAATTGAATAATAAGAGTTTATACTAAACTTGTTTGACATACCATTAGTGGAACCTCTAACCTTGACATTTGTTATTATTATTGTTTAATCCTTACATTAATTTTCCATTATTATTATTGTTTAATCCTTTCATTCTTCTCTTTCTTTATTATTATTATTAATATTATTTTAATATTACATCTCAAAGTTCTCATCATCTTCTTCTTCTCTTCCTTCTTTTTCTTTGTTGTTGTTGTTGTTGTTGTTATTGGTATTGTTGTTGTTTATAATTATTATTCATAATTTGTACAATTAACCTCCCTGTGGTTCGACCCTGGTCTTGCCGGGTTATTTATTACTTCGACACTCCTGCACTTGGGAGAAGACATCAATCTTTTAGTCGTGTCAAGTTTTTGGCGCCGTTGTCGGGGAGGTAAGTTTTTTATAAATTATAATATTTATTTTATTTTTCTTCACTTTTCTTGTATATAACTTTGTTTCTTTTCTCTTGTTTCTTCTTCTTTTGTTTTCCTCTTCCTTTTATTTTATTCCTACACATGGATGAGAGTGTGGTCACGTACATCAAGTGGTAGACTTTGTAGGGTGTCCTCATTATTTTCAGAAAATATGGCTGAAGAAGATAATCAATCACTTCATAATGAGAATAACCGTGCTAGAACACTTAGAGACCATATGAATCCCACAAGAACAAGTGCACCATCATGCATAGTTTTTCCTCCTGATGCATCTCATTTTAATTTTAAAGCAGGTATTATTCAACTTTTACCTTCTTTTCATGGCTTAAAATTGGAAAATCCATACTTGCATTTAAGGGAATTTGAGGAGGTCTGCAACACATATAATAATTTAAATTGTAGCATGAACACTATCAGATTAAAGCTTTTTCCTTTTTCATTAAAAGATAAAGCTAAAACATGGCTACAAAATTTGAGACCAGGATCCATTCATGCTTGGGATGAAATGTAACAACAATTTTTAAAAAAGTTTTTCCCATCTCACAGAACAAACAACAGTTTTTAAAGAAGTTTTTCCCATCTCATAGAACAAACTCTTTCAAAAGACAAATCACCACTTTCACTCAAAAACCAGGAGAAACATTTTACCAATGTTGGGATAGGTATCGAGACTTGCTTAGTACTTGCCCTCATCATGGTTTTGAAACATGGAGATTGGTTTCATATTTTTATGAAGGGTTAACACCTAGAGATAGGCAAATGGGTGAATTGATGTGCAATGGAACTTTTAAAGATAAAGACCCTGATGAAGCAATGGAGTACTTAAACTTGATAGCTGAAAATGCTTAAAATTGGGACACTAGGGGTACTTATATGGCACTAAGTAAAACTCATCCTTATGCATCTAGTGGAGATATGTACAAATTTAGGGAAGATCATGAACTCCAATCCAAGTTTGCATCTTTAGCTAGAAAAGTCGAGGCACTAAAATTAAAAAAGAGTGGTCAATCTATTGAAAACATTGTGTGTCACATGTGTGAAACAAATGAACACTCAACCAATAATTGTCCAACCTTGCCTTCTTTTAAGGAATGTCTCCATGAACAAGCTCATGCTTTAAATAGTTCCAAATGCCCAATTATAACTCATACTCGCAAACATACAACCCTCGTTGGAGAAATCACCTAAATTTTAGTTGGAAGAGTGATAATGCACAAACTTCACCATCATAGTTTCAAGCACACCATAATTTCCAAAATTCTTATGGATATGCACCTTCTTATGCTCCACCTCTTAGAAGTAATTTTGAGGAAACATTAGATGCATTCATTGAAAAGCAAGAGACAATCAACACTCAACTTGCTCAAAGCATAACAGATTTTAAAGATACTCTTGCAAAATTCACATCTGCTCTCAGTTTTCATGAGAAAGGTAAGTTTCCATCTCAACTACAACAAAATCCCAAGGAGCAATACAATGCAAATGCAAGTAGTTCTGGAAGTCAACACATGGATCAAGTCAAATCAGTCATCACTCTTCGTAGTGGTAAGGTTATTCAAAAACCAACTCTTGAACCTTATGAGAAAGATGATGAGTCAATCTTTAAGGATAAGGAAGGGGTTGAATCTGAATATTACAAGGAAAAGATTGATTCCCTGCCAGCACTTCCATTTCCTCATGCCATGACCAATCAGGAAGACATCGATGATGAAAAAGGCACTGAAAATGTTGATGCAGACCTTTTATCAAAAGTGACAACAGATTCGGCACCCAACATCACACCAATCAATTATTCATTTCCTGATGAATCTCTCCTTTCTCTTAGTTCAATGCCTTGGTTTGCTAAAAATATCAATTTTCTTGCTTCAGGATTTTTGCCAGCTCACTAGAGTACCGAAGACAAAAGAAAATTTTTGAGTAGCGTGCAAAACTTTTATTGGGATGACCCTTACTTATTCAATTATCGTCCTGATCAAATATTTCAAAGATGCTTTCCCGATAATGAGGTAAGTAATTTCATTAAATTTTGTCACTCTAAGGCACGTGAGGATCATTTCTCATAAAAAAAAGGATTGTAGAAATCTTACAGAGTGGATTTTACTGGCCCACCATATTCAAGGAGTCACATGAATTCCGCAAAAACTGTGAAAATTGTCAAAAGGTGGGATTTATTTCAAAACACAGAGAGTCTTTAGATAATCTTCTATTGACTCTTAAGTCTCATCATAGTCAAGATAAGCATCATGCAATTCATGATTTATGGCCAATATTCTATAAGGAACATGCTTGACATAGTCTTGGGAATCTAACTAAAAAAGACCCTGTTTGCCGGTTTTTAAGAAAACTAGATGGGAAGCCTATCCCCGACCCATAAAGGGTGTTTAAACCATTCTCGGACATAAAACCAAGGGAAGATGTGAGCCACAATCACAACTATGATTTGAATTTTCGTTAGTAAAAACTTGTGTCTTTTGGTTTTATTAATAGCATAATATTTGTGTTTTGTTGTTTCTTATATTTGTTTAAGTGTGTTTCAGGTTTGTTAGTGTTCGTTATTTCAGGTGATATCTTCTATACTCTATCTTTCTACCTTAGAACATTGAGGACAATGTCTCGTTTTGGTTGGGGGGAGAGGGTAGTAGTTGATAAAAAAAAAATTGTTTTCTATTTCATAAAGCATATGCATAATTGTTGTTACTAGGATGGTAGAGTAAAGGAGCTATTTTGTTAAAGTGACTCTTGAGACGCATCTTAGTAACCATTCTTAACAAGGTCCATTATAATCTTCCTGAAATATTCAGATTTACAAACTCTTGTATTATTATTACTTAATTTTGTTTATATACTCATTTAACATATATTGTTAAACCTTAATTTTCACACACACATTTTAGCATATGATGGTGGGTTGCATATTGGATTATTACATTATTTATGTTCTTTATTAAAGGTAACAACTAAGGGAAAAGGGATAGTATATAATTAAAAAAAATAAAAATAAAAAAAGACAAAAAAAAGAAAAAAAATGATAATAATAAAAATGTAGATAAGTTTGGTTTCGTAGCCTCCCTAACCTAAGCAATTAAGCCCGAAGGGATGTTTTAACACCTAATACCCTAAAGTCAACTGACTTGGGAGCTATTGGCCCAACGCTTGTTACATGGGTTGAGGAGAAAAGCTTAAAGGAATCAAACATTTACATGGGTTGAGGAGAAAAGCTTAAGGGAATCAAACATTGCACTATCTACATATCAGTATCTGCGACCCGAGTTACTAAGCTCGTAGGGGTGTCTCAACACCTAATGCCCTAAGACCAACTGGTCTAGGAGTCATTAGCTGAAAGCTCATTACATGGGTTAAAGATGCATGGTGTTTTAAATTATATGTATATATATTAAAAAAAAAGACAAAAATAATAATTCCAACCCAAGGCGACACCTGAGCTATGAAAGGAACTTGATTTGTTGTTAACATAAGTTATAATCATGAATGCTTGACGAGATTTACAAGTACTAGCATTAATCGAATAAGATGACTAATGTAATCATGTTAACAATCTATAATCTGATTGGAACCTCCTTTGTGTGTGGTTTCCAATTGAATAATAAGAGTTTATACTATACTTGTTTGACATACCATTAGTAGAACCTCTATCCTTGCCATTTGTTATTATTATTGTTTAATCCTTTCATTAATATTACATCTCAAAGTTCTCATCATCTTCTTCTTCTCTTCCTTCTTTTTCTTTATTATTATTATTGTTGTTATTGTTGTTGTTGTTCTTATTGTTATTGTTGTTGTTATTGTTATTATTGCTATTGTTGTTGTTTATAATTGTTATTTATAATTTGTACAATTAACCTCCCTGTAGTTCGACCCCGGTCTTGCCGGGTTATTTATTACTTCGACACTCCTGCACTTGGGAGAAGACATCAATCTTTTAGTTGCGTCAAGCTCAAGCGTCACGTGTGTGCTGAGATGTGTCCAACATTGAGGCAGAGTCCAAACACCATATGTGTGCAGGGGGTGTGCCCCCCAGGCATAGCCTAAGCGCCACGCTTCCTCACATGGTTTTTATTCGATAAAAATGATATTTTTAAATAATTTACTAATGATGATAAGAATAATACTAATTATAATTTTTAATTTTACCTTTCAAATCAAATCTTTGGTTGTTTTTCAATATTAAGAATATTTTTTTTATTTAGTGATTATTTTATTAATGATATTGATTATTACAAAAATAATAATATTTATAACACAAAAAATAATGTTTTTAATATTAATAATTTTGATTAAGGTAAAAATAATAATATTTATAACACAAATAACACTGTTTTTTATTTCAAGAATATTTAGAACACAAATAATAATATTTTTTATATTAAAACTTTGAATTATTATAAAAATAATAATATTATAACAAAAATAATAATATCTTTGAGATGAATACTTTGTATTTTAAGAAAAATAATAATATTAACAATGCAAATTATAATGTTTTTATATTAATACTTAGAATTGTTGAATATTTTTAATAATACTATCTTGCGGGCTCACTTTCTATTTTGATATAAAATGCCATAAAAATTTATAATAAAAATAATAATATTTCTTAAAAAAAAAATAATTTTTAGAATCCTAGGATCCATAAACATTGAGTCTTGAGGAAGGACCCAATAGATCATGACAATAATAATATTTAGAATTTAGTCCTTACGTTAGATCCATTAATCATGGTCCTAACATCTAACACATTCTCTTTGAATCTAGAGCCATGACCTAAATGCCACCTGTCCTCTTAGGGCATGATCAAGGCTTACCCAATGCAGACCAAGTGCGATGTTTGCACTGAGGAGTGCTCAACCCATAAGCAGAAACTCAAGCATCACGTGTGCATAGGATGTGCCCATCACTGAAGCAGGAGCCCAAGCACCACATGTGTGCTGGGATGTGCCCACCCCTAAGCAGGTAACTCAAGCGCCACGTGTGCATATGGATGTGCCTAGCGCCCCTTCAACCTGGTGCTTGGGTTTTACAGGCTACAGCATCGCTACATGCCCCTATCAACACTGTAGTTTTCAATAAAAGCACTCATAATGTATAGTATCCGTGCTATAGTACAAAATAGTGTAATCCATAGTGAATTCACTAACAATAAATACTATTCTATATTACAGTAAAACACTAATCAGTTTTAGTTAAAGTTGATTTCTAACATTTTACTACTCTATCATTTCATACAAAAAACATGTGTAGCAATTGTGCATTAGCCTTTGTTTAAGAAAAAAACTATAATTACTTTAATTAAATCATGGTAAAATGATTAGTACTTAAAAATGCATTTTTATCATGGTTTTATATCATCATTTTGCACTTGAAGTATCAATAACTCCTTAACCAAAGCATGTTTTATAATAATATATCAAATAATATAAGATACCTTTAATTTGTCGTAAATGTTCATTTTAAATGCAGGCCTATCACATAAATGAAAGAATTGATT
>NW_011502084.1:0-10939 GCF_000495115.2 Populus euphratica | reverse complement strand
TATTATTATTATTATTATTATTATTGTTGTTGTTGTTGTTGTTGTTGTTGTTGTTGTTGTTGTTGTTGTTGTTGTTGTTGTTGTTGTTGTTGTTGTTGTTGTTGTTGTTGTTGTTGTTGTTGTTGTTGTTGTTGTTGTTGTTGTTGTTGTTGTTGTTGTTGTTGTTGTTGTTGTTGTTGTTGTTGTTGTTGTCATCTATAATTTATACACTTAACCTCCTTGTGGTTCGACCCCGGTCTTGCCGGGTTATTTTTTACTTCGACACTCCTGCACTTGGGAGAAGACATCAATCTTTTAGTCGTGTCATAAAATTAAACACATTTTACATGAAATTAAAAAGTAAGACTATTCTTATCTTTAGTGCAACTTAAATAAGAAGCCACTTAGTAAAGGGGGTATTTGGAGTATGAAAGTGACTATAGTTACAAAATACTTTTTGTTCATAAATATATGAAAATTATTATTTTTTATTTTTTAAAAATTAATTTTTATATTAACACATCCAAATTATTTGAATATATAAAAAAATTAAATTTAAATAAAATTTTGAAAATATAATTAGGACAACATTTCTAAATTTCATGAAAAATTCGCTTTACATCAAAATTCAAGCCCATATACATAAAAAGGGTAAAACAACTTTCCTATCTTGTTTTAGGTGATGGCAGTGGAAACCTTAATAAGTCCCCATTGTGGATTTTATCTCCATTAAATCCTGTCTGTCCATTAAGTCCCAAAAGTATTCAAATCCATTTTAAATTACTATTTTTTTTTAATTTGAACTCTCTCACAATAAAGTAGTGACACAATCAAAGAGTTGATGTCTTATCCCAAGTGCAGGAGTGTCAAAGTAAAATAACCCGGCAAGACTGGGGTCGAACCATAGGGAGATGAATTATATAAATTACAAATAAAGAAAAGGATTTGAAGAGAATAATAATAGAAAAGGAGTTGAAGAAAGTTTTGGGATGTGATATTGATGTAAGGATTAAACAATAATAAAACATATGTCAAAGTTATAAGATTCACTAATGGTATTTCAAATAAATATAATATAAACTCTTTTTATTACTCAACTGGAGACCACACATAAAGGAGGTTCCAATCGGATGATTTCTCGTTATTAGCTCATTATAAATTATTAACATGATCATATTAATCATCTTATCTAAGTAACACCATACTTATAAATATCATCAGGCATTTATGTTGCTAGTTTATGTTAACAACAAATCAAGTTCCTATCATAATAATGATGTTGGCCGAAACTACGAAGGATCAAGCATTTGATGTACCAAGAGTGATACAACACAAATCTAGATTAACAATTTAATAAGTAAGGTATTAAGAATTAGAAAGATAAAAAGATAAAATATGTTAATAACAATCTTTCTTGGATATAAACATTAAAGTCCATGTTGAGTTTATATTATACCTATTCTAACACCATCAGAGAAACCTTTTCACCTTGACATAATTAACTTAGCTAAACATTAAGAAGAAAAAATATAAATAAATAATATAAGAACATAAATATAATATAAGCTAACTAAGTATAGGAAAGGAAATGAGCATAAACAAGAGATTACTATAGCATGAAAGAAAACTTGAACATTACAAAGATGTAGAGAGAAAGCAAGAAGATGACTTTGATCTGAAAATTAATATGACTAAATACATGGCAAATGCCTCTTTTTATAGGCTAAGATTCAGAACTATTGATTGATTGAATAATTGGTGGCCATCCATTGATTTAGTGGCTAGTTTTTGACATTAGTGGCTGCTGTTTTTTTTATATTGTGGGCTGATTATTGATATTGTTGGCTGGCCAAAACGTCATCGCTAACATCAGAATTATAGCCAAATGAATTATGGAAGTTATGGGCAATTATCTCAGCTTTCCAACAAAAAACACCAGAGCTCATTTGGACTTCTAGAACTTAAGATATGAGCCAAAAAATGAATAGTGTTTTGATTTGTAGAACAGCTTCCGACATCTTCGTTGTTGCTAAGATTTGAACTTGAAAACGGCAGAATTGAGTCTTTGAGTCCACATGAAAGTTGTAGGTCCATGTCTTACTTTTCCATCCATATAAAATGGACCTAAATCCAATATCTATAGCTCCAGATATGATCCAATTACCGAATGGTGTTCGAGTTTGGAATGCACCAGCAACACTTTGCTAAGTTTGGCCTTCTCTTTATACTTTCAATTTCAATACATAAACTCATCAATCAATCCTTTTATTTATGTGATAGACCTGCATTTAGGATAACATTTACCATAAATTAAAGGTATATTATATTTTTAGACTTGCTAATATAAAATATGCTTTTGTTAGGGAATTTAATGATACTTTAAGTGCAATATGATGACATAAATCCTTAATGAGAATGCACTTTTAAGTACTAATCACCCCCCCCAACCAACTTATTACTAGTCCCTTGTAATCAAAGCATTAAAATAGAAAACCAATGTGCAAATACCACAAAGCAAGACATTCATCATTTAACTTCTATTAATCTATCTAGATAAACAAACTCTCATTAAATTTATATATATCTGTTAAACAAGATATTAATAAACCTTCTTTTGGTTCTCAATAAATCAAAACATAGCTATGGAGCTTTTCATAGAAGAAAACAAATTTTTTGTTCTAATGTTTAAGGTTAACTTGGATTGGGATTGTTATCTTTTTTTTTTTTAAAGCAAGAATTTATAGCATAATGTATCCTGAACCCATGTAACGAGCTTTCAGCTAATGACTCCCAGGCTAGTTGATCTTAGGCATCAGGTGTTGAGACACCCCTACGAGCTTAGTAACTCGAGTTGCAAATACTGATATGTAGATAGTGCAGTGTTTGATTCCCTTAAGTTTTTTCCTCAACCTATGTAACAAGCACTAGGCCAATAACTCGCAAGTCAGTTGACTTTAGGATACTAGGTATTCAAGCACCCCTTCAAGCTTATTTGCTTAAGTCAAGGAGCTACGAAACCAAACTTATCTACTTGGTTTTTTTATTATATTTTTCTTGTTTTTTTTTGTTTTTTTTTGCATATTATATATTATCTCTTTCCCTTAGTTGTTACCTTTAACAAAAGAACATAAATAATGTAATAATCCAATATGCAACCCACAATCATATCCCTTTCCTTTAGTTGTTACCTTTAACAAAAGAACACAAATAATGTAATAATTCAATGTGCAACCCACAATCATATATTCGAGTGTGTGTGAAAATGAAGGTTTAAAAATACTTGTTAAATGAGCATATAAACAGAATCAAGTGATAACAATCCAAGAGTTTGTAAACTTGAATATTTCAAGAAGTATTATAATAGATGCTTGACCGCTTTTTATGATCGGCTTGTTTTAACTCGCAAGTGCACGAGTGTGCGATGTAGCAATTAACTCGATAAGATCAAGGTCATATCCACAGAGAGCTAGATCTGGAAATTAAGCTAAGTAACAAAAAAAACTCAAGAGGAATTAAATTAACAATAACTTGGTTGAAAATAATTGATGGATTTGTTTTTAAAGATAAAAAAAAAATATAAATAGATTTTAAATGACAAGAAAAAGTAAGTCTTGGTCCAAATCAATTTTAATGGTGATGTATTGGTGATTTCTTTAACATATATAAGATAACTCAACCTAATATCAACGATGGTGATATTAGATTGGAAGATATTACAATGAAGTTTAGAAAGATGAAGATTGATTATTGCTTAAGAATGAACAAGTACTTTCATATTAAGTAAGACATTGAATCAAGCAATCTCTATACCAAAACTAAAGTTTGTGCATAAAAATTCAAGATTATAACATTACCTAAATGGTTTCTAAAATTTCTTTGCAATAATAAATCATTCATGAAGAAAATGAGAAGATAAACATTAAGATTCATTCATATCCTAAAGAACTCACCTCAATCACCATTATCCTTGATTTGGATCCAAGAAAGAGTTTAGCCAACCATGATTATATATAAGAACACTTCAATAAACATGAAATAACTTGAATAAAATAGAAATAATAAGTTTTACAAACTAAAGAACCGAAATCTATAAAGAAGAACACAATACAATTTCAGAAAAAATTCGGACACAAATCTGACTCTAACTTTGGACAGCAATTTGACCCTCTTAGAAGCTTTTTTTCTCGAGAAGTCTATTAGAGACATATTTATAGGAAATTCTGTCACCTTTCCAGATCATTAAATAAAAGATGATTTGGACACCTGAGTCAAAAGTTATGGGCAAAACACCGAAAGGTGTTCTGAAAAATCAAATCAAGACAGCTTTACAACTACTTTGGTGCTCGTTTTTCTTCCTCATTTATGAGATGTCTCCTTCTTCTTTTTGACCCAAAATAATGTTAAAATATCCCCTCCAGCTTTCCATCCATGTGCTTTCCTTCTTGGATCAATGGATTACCCAAAATAAATCAATTGTTATTTGTTGTGTGGACATGTAAGATCATGGATTGTGTTTGGGTTGATTTGAGGTTGATTTAGGGCTGATTTGGGGCTGAATTTGGGCTGAATTTGAGCATCAAATAAGTATACAAATGTACTTATTATTTGGGCTAAGATTGACATTGAAACCTTGAGTTTTTAATGGTTGAAGTTTGCACACAATATAAGGCAAGTTTGGGCTTGAAATAAATCATATGATATTCTTTTCTAGAATTGGAATAGAATTGATTTTTGGGACAAATTTGGAGCACTTATTTGAACCAAGATTTGCTTCAATCTTCAACTAAATGTCTCTTCAATTCTTTGTTCTGAATTCCGACGTTGAATTTTCTGAATTAATTCATTTAAGCTCCAAAAACCTATCGAAACATTAAAACAAACTTCATTACTAAAAAACACATCAATTATTATAAAAACAACCAAATAAAAACAATAAATACATATGTAAAATAAGAGACTTAATGACACTTTTGATGCACAATCACACCCCCCAACTTAGATTTTGCTAGTCCTCAAGCAAAAGAAAACATAAAACCTTTAAAATAAAAATAATAATAATAACAACCATAATTAGGCTCGATTCATCACACTTGAAGGACCTATCATGCAAACATTGGTATCTTTAACTTAGTGTACACAATAGCAAATAAAGAAAAATAAGCGTACTCACATTCTCTAAATCAAACATCCATACAAAATTTCCAAATTCAGTTATATTTATCGTGCAACCAACATAATTGATTCATATGAAAACTCAACTTGTAATCTTCCCTTCTCACCAACACAAACAAGGTAGCAAACTAGAGAAATATCTATATATTTTTTTTTCTTTTTTCTTTTTTTTCTTTTTTTTTTGAAGATATGATTTATTCTTTGTCTTTAAGTTGTCACTTCCCTTTTGACGCGAATACAAACATTTGTGATGAATGCACCCGGTTACTCACAAAGTCACAAACTTAAAGTGCTTTGCATACTCATATTTCAAGCTGTCGTTTGGCGTAAAGATAAACATTTGTGATGAATACCCCTAGTTACTAAGCAACTCAAAACATTGGAGTAGATAGAACTTTGTACACATTTATTTATTTATGTAATGATTATTACTCTATTTACTTAAACCTTGTTTAGGACTAGATCAAAAGGGATAATCACAAGTAAAGCATCATACTCATCTTTCATGCATATTCACACAACTCACACAACTTTTACAAGGAAAGGTGTACTTCAGTAATCTTAAAAAAAAGTATGTTATATCTTGCTTTATAAGATATTATCTATCCCAAATTAAAGCATGCAATGTTTAACACAATAATGAACCCAAAAAAGTAATGATGATCCTAAACAAGTCTCATTCACATACAAATACTAGTATTTTTTTATTTTTTTTTAACAAGCATGGTTATCTCAAGCATTCAACATAATGAAATATCTAAAATTAAGTTTTACATTATCCTCAATGTAAAAGAGAAAGAGAAGAAAAGTATAAAGATTAGAAAATTGTTACTCCCCTTCTGTTTTCAAGGATGAATGTCTGATTGAATTGGGCATGAGCTGACTTCTTGCTTGATTTTTTTTAACCTGCATATCACAACTAAAAGAAAACATTGATGTTTTTTTTTTTTTTGAAAATAAAGAACCTCACACCCCCCAACTTAAAATAATGCATTGTCCCGAATGCATGAACAAGAAAATATAAGATATGGAAGAAAGAAGAAAAAAATGAAAATAAAAATAAAAATAAAAATAAAAATAAAAATAAAATAAAAATAAAAACTCATTACTTTTGATACTACAATGGTATTGGATCTTCAAGATCCAATGTCTCAACTTCAGCCACAACATTTTCAAGATAAAGTTTCAATCGATGACCATTTACTTTAAAAATATTTCCATTCTTGGGATTTTCTACCTCAAATGCACCATGCTCAGAGATGGATTTAATCACAAATGGACCAATCCATTTTGTCCTCAACTTCCCAGGAAAGAGATGTAATCGTGAATTATACAAGAGAACCTTTTGACCAACATGAAATGATTTTCTAAGAATATGTTTATCATGCAAAGTTTTCATCTTATATTTTGAAATTTTTGCATTTTCAAATGCATCATTTCTTAGCTCCTCTAATTCATCCAATTGAAGCTTTCTATTTTTGCCAACCTCATTTTCATTATCATTGAATTGCCGAATGGCCCAATATGCACGGTGCTCAATCTCAACAGGGAGATGACAAGGCTTTCCATAAACTAGCCTATAAGGAGACATTCCTAAAGAGGTCTTATAAGCAGTGCGATATGCCCACAAAGCATCAACTAGTCATAGGGACCAATCTTTACGGTTTGGATTGACTGTTTTCTCTAAAATGTTCTTGATCTCCCTATTTGCCAACTCAGCTTGGCCACTAGTCTGTGGGTGATAGGGGGTACTGACCTTGTGAATTACACCATATTTTCTCATCAAAATCCCAACGGGCTTGTTGCAAAAATGTTTTCCCCCAACATTAATCATAGCCCAGGGCATGCCAAAACGAGAGAAAATATTTTCTTTCAAGAATTTGACCACAACTTGATGGTCATTGGTTCGAGATGCAATGGCCTCCACCCATTTAGACATATAATCAACAGCTACAAGGATGAATTGGTAACCAAATGAACTTGGAAAAGATCCCATGAAATCAATCCCCCAACAATCAAATATTTCCAAAACAAGGATGGGGTTAAGGGCATCATGTTACGCCTAGTGAGGCTACCTAGTCGTTGGCATCGGTCACATGCAACACAGAAGGCATGAACATCTTTAAACATGGTAGGCCAATAAAAACCACACTGCAAGATTTTGGCAATGGTTTTCTTGGAAGAGAAATGCCCACCACAGGCTAATGCATGACAAAAATTAATGACCCTTGGAATTTCATGATCAGGGATGCACCGCCTAATAATTTGGTCAGGACAATATTTAAATAGGTAGGGGTCATCCCAAAAAAAGGTGCGCACATTGTGCAAGAATTTTTGTTTGTCAAGTTTAGACCAATGAGAAGGAATCTGACTTGTGGCTAGGTAATTTGCTATATCAGCATACCATGGAGAACCAATGTAAGAGACAGTACCTGCACAAAATAAATTTTCATCAGCAAAGAGTTCATTTATTGGAGATTCATCAATTATGGTCTTATAGCTTGAAAGACGAGACAAATGATCAGCCACTACATTCTCTACTCCCTTTTTATCTCGAATTTCAATGTTAAACTCTTGGAGTAGGAGGATCCATCGAATCAAACGTGGTTTGACATCTTGTTTTGTGAGCAAATATTTCAATGCTGCATGATGAGTGAAAACAATAACAAGAGATCCAACCAAATAAGACCTAAACTTGTCTAATGCAAAGACCATAGCTAAGAGTTCTTTTTCAGTTGTAGTGTAATTCAATTGAGCATCATTCAAAGTCTTGCTAGCATAATATATGACATGAGGTTTCTTGTCTTTTCTTTGCCCTAAAATAGCCCCAACCGCAAAATCACTAGCATCGCACAGCAGTTCAAATGGTAAAGACCAATCAGGAGCTTGTATGATTGGTGCAGTTGTCAACAACCCTTTAAGCTTTTCAAAAGCTTCTTGACATTTTGATGTCCAATCAAATGGGATATCTTATGACAACAAGTTACACAATGGTTTGACAATGGTACTAAAAGAATGAATGAATCTTCGATAAAAACCAGCATGTTCTAAAAAGGATCTCACATCTTTCACAGTCTTAGGGGTAGTTAATTTTTGAATGACTTCCACTTTTGACTTATCTACCTCTATCCCTTTTGAAGAGACAATGTGACCTAAAACAATGCCATGTGTCACCATAAAATGACACTTCTCCCAATTGAGTACAAGATTGCTCTCTTCACACCTTTCAAGAACTTTTTCTAGATTCATTAGACACAACTCATAAGAATCCCCATAAATTGAAAAATCATCCATGAAAACTTCCAAAAAAATTTCCACCATGTCACTAAAGATACTCATCATACACCTTTGAAAAGTGGTTGGTGCATTACACAAACCAAATGGCATTCTTCTATAAGCATAAGTACCAAAAGGACAAGTGAAAGTGGTTTTTTCTTGGTCTTCTAAAGAAATCTCAATTTGGTTGTAACCTGAGTATCCATCTAGAAAATAATAGAAAGCTCTTCCAGCTACTCTTTCAAGCACTTGGTCTAAAAATGGAAGAGGAAAATGGTCCTTCCTAGTCACCATGTTCAATTTACGATAATCAATGCACATACACCATCCAGTTTGGATTCTAGTTGGTACTAGCTCATTATTTTCATTCTTCACTACCGTGACTCCAGATTTTTTTGGGACAACTTGGGTTGGACTAACCCATTTTGAGTTTGCAATAGGGTAAATGATACCTGCATCAAGTAGCTTAAGCATTTCACCTCTCACTACTTCCTTCATGTTTGGGTTCAATCGTCTTTGCATTTGCCTCACAGATTTAGCCTCTTCTTCAAGATAGATTCTATGTGTACATAAAAGAGGGCTAATTCCTTTCAAGTCAGTAATTTTCCACCCAATTGCTTTCTTGTGTTTTCTCACCACTCTCAAAAGTTTGTGTTCTTGCTCTATGCTAAGTTTTAATGAGATCACAATAGGATATGATTCATCTTCCCCTAGAAATGCATACTTAAGATCACTCGGTAAAGGCTTCCTTTCTAGTTTATCAGGCTGGACAAGAGATTCCTCAACTTTCACTTGGGGTGAAATCAAAGGCTCAAATGATGGGGTCCATTGACCTATTGACATAATAGGCATTGGATCTAGATAAGTCTCGAGTTCTCTTACTTCCTCATCAACACATTCCAAAGAACAAAATCTTTCATCATGAATTAAAGTTCTCTCCAATGGATCCTTGATCCACACTCTCTCAAAGTGTTCTTGACAAACTGTTTGGATCAAATCTACCTCTCTAATGTCCTCATGTTCCCCGATTTGTTTGGAGACATTGAATATGTTCATCTCCACAGTCATATTCCCAAAAGACAATTTCATCACCCCATTCCTACAGTTAATTAAGGCATTGGATGTAGCTAGGAAAGGTCTCCCTAAGATGACTGGGATGGGAGCATTAGAACCTTGTCTCCACAGTCATATTCCCAAAAGACAATTTCATCACCCCATTCCTCCAGTTAATTAAGGCATTGGATGTAGCTAGGAAAGGTCTTCCTAAGATAACTGGGATGGGAGCATTATAACCTTTAATTGGTGCGGTGTCTAACACTACAAAATCAACAGGAAAGTAGAATTTATCTACTTGGACCAACACATCCTCAACGATACCCCTGGGAATCTTGATTGACCTATCAGCTAATTGAAGGGTGATTCGAGTAGGCTTGATTTCTCCTAAACCTAATTGTTCGTAAACAGTGTAGGGTATGAAATTCACACTTGCTCCTAAATCCAACAAAGCTTGATCTATCTTATGACTTCCAATAATGCATGAAATGGTAGGACAACCAGGATCTTTGTATTTGGGAGGGGTCTTAAACTGGATGATGGCACTAGCATGTTCAGTTAGAAAAGCTCTTTCTTTCACATTCAATCTCCTTTTGACTGTGCATAAATCCTTAAGAAACTTTGCATAAGATGGAACTTGTTTAATTGCATCAAGGAGTGGAATATTGACTTTCACTTGTTTGAACAAATCATAGATTTATGAGTTCATAAGATCTTGTTTGAGGAGTGGAATATTGACTTTCACTTGTTTGAACAATTCATAGATTTCTGAGTTCATAAGATCTTGTTTAGGTTTCCCTAACCTTTGTGGAAATGATGCTCTAGGAACAAATTCTAAATCACTCATTTTGATTCCAATTTTTCTTGAATCATCTCTTTCTCATTTATCTCACCTTCTTTGTCACTCAAACTCTCATTTGTCACTTGTGTTTTGATTCCCTCTTCACTTTCCCTAGATTTCTCCTCTACAATACCTTTAGGAATCCTAAAACAGACCTTTGTCAACAATCTTTCCACTTCTAAGGGTAGTGATGGCTTAGACTTGTTCATGGTTTGAAGGTTCACTAGGTGAGGATTCACTCATGTGTACCTGACCTCTAGGATTGGGCATTGGTTGAGCTGGGATTTATCCCTTCTCTTGAATGCTTAGTGATTGAGTCAACTTAGTTAGTTGACTTCGAATGTCATCTAAGGTCCTATTGGTTTGGTCTTGGAATTTGTAAACTTGGTTGTTGATTCCTCTTTGTGTTTGCATGAATTGTTGAAGAGTATCCTCTAAGGATCTCTTATGAGGTGGTTGGTATGTGTTATGTGTGGGAGCATGAAATGGTTGGGGTGGAGGTTGAAATGTTTGAGGTACTGAAGAGCCCTCATTTCTCCATCCAAAATTTAGGTGGTTCCTCCATCGAGGATTATAGGTCTCAGAGTAGGGATTGCCTACTTGGTTTGGAAATGGCTT
>NW_011502100.1:3410-26150 GCF_000495115.2 Populus euphratica | reverse complement strand
CAAAATAAATCAATTGTTATTTGTTGTGTGGATATGTGAGATCATGGATTGTGTTTGGGTTGATTTGAAGGTTGATTTGGGGTTGATTTAGGGCTGATTTGGGGCTGATTTGGGGCTGAATTTGAGCATCAAATAAGTATACAAATGTACTTATTATTTGGGCTAAGATTGACATTGAAACCTTGAGTGTTTAATGGTTGAAGTTTGCACACAACATAAGGCAAGTTTGGGCTTGAAATAAATCATATGATATTCTTTTCTAGAATTGGAATAGAATTGATTTTTGGGACAAATTTGGAGCACTTATTTGAACCAAGATTTGCTTCAATCTTCAACTAAATGTCTCTTTAATTCTTTGTTCTGAATTCCGACGTTGAATTTTCTGAATTAATTCATTTAAGCTCCAAAAACCTATCGAAACATTAAAACAAACTTCATTACTAAAAAACACATCAATTATTATAAAAACAACCAAATAAAAACAATAAATACATATGTAAAACAAGAGACTTAATGACACTTTTGATGCACAATCACACCCCCCAACTTAGATTTTGCTAGTCCTCGATGCACAATCACTTACTTTGATAATTTTTCTAGTGAAAATGAATCCATTGGTTTGAATGATCCTATAGATAAAGGTTGATTATTTTGTTTCTTTTACACTGTTTATATGTTTTTTTTTTTTGTGACTCTTAGTTTGTTAGTGATTAGTACTTAAAAGTGCATTTTATCATGGTTTTATATCATCATTTTGCACTTGAAGTATCAATAACTCCTTAACTAAAGCATGTTTTATAATAATATATCTAATAATATAAGATACCTTTAATTTATGGTAAATGTTCGTTTTAAATGCAAGCCTATCACATAAATGAAAGGAATGATTGATGACTTTAATAACTTAAATTGCAAGGGCAAAAATATGACCAAAATTAGAAAAGAGATGTCGGTGCAATCCAAACCGGAACACTGTTCGGTAATTGGGTCATATCTGGAGCTATCGATCTCAGATTTAGGTCTACTTTATATGGATGGAAAGGTAAGACATATGCCTACAACTTTCATATGGAGCTCAAGATCTAAAAAGGCCATTTTTCAAGTCCAAATTATTGCAACAACAAAGAAGCCTGAAGTTGTTCAGTATTTTGGCCATATTTGGAGTTCTAGAAGTCCAAATGAGCTGAATGTTTTACACAAGAAAGATGAGACAATTTCCTACAACTTTCATGTTTTCAAATGGCTCCAATTTTGACGTTATCAATGACGTTTTGGGGAGACAAGAGAAGATAAGGATTGTCACCAAGTCAAGAGTTGGCTACGCACTCATTAATTAGTCATCAAATCAATAGTTCCCAATTTTGGCCTATAAAAGGAGGCATTTTCCATGCATTTAGGCATCTTGGTTTCCAGATCAAGATCATGCTCTTCCTTTCTCTCTTTGTATTTTTTGTAATGTTTATGCTTTACTTTCATTAATATCAAGTTTATGCCTTTCATTTCCTTGCATTTACTTAGTTAACTTTAATCTTATTCATGTTCTCATTTTGTTTATTCATTTTTCTTTCTTTCATTATGTCTAACTAAGTTTATTATGTCAAGGTGAAAAGGTTACACTAATGGTGTAAGAATAAGTATAGTGTAAACTCAATATGGACTTTAATGTTTGATACTAAGATGTTTTGTATTTGTTATCTTGTTCACTCTTTAATACTTTGCTTGTTAAATGACTAATCTTGATTTATGTTGTATAACACCTGGTACAACAAATGCTTGGCACTTTCATAGCCCATAATGTATGGTATAACTGACACCTGAGCTATGAAAGGAACCTGATTTGTTGTTAACATAAGTTATAATCATGAATGCTTGACGAGATTTACAAGTATTAGCATTAATCGAATAAGATGACTAATGTAATCACATTAACAATCTATAATCTGATTGGAACCTCCTTTGTGTGTGGTTTCCAATTGACTAATAAGAGTTTATACTATACTTGTTTGACATACTATTAGTGGATCCTCTAACCTTGACATTTATCGTTATCGTTGTTAAATCTTTACGTTAATATTCCTTCTCAAAGTTCTCATCTTCTTCTTCTTCTTCTCCTTCTTTTTCTTTATTATTATTATTATTATTATTATTATTATTGTTATTGTTATTATTGTTATTATTGTTATTGTTATTGTTGTTGTATTATTGTTATTTATAATTTGTACAATTAACCTCCCTGTGGTTCGACCCCGGTCTTGCCGGGTTATTTATTACTTCGACACTCCTGCACTTGGGAGAAGACATCAATCTTTTAGTCGTGTCAAGTTTTTGGCGTTGTTGTCAGGGAGGTAAGTTTTTGTACAAATTGTAATATTTATTTTATTTTCCCTTTTCACTTGTATTTAACTTTGTTTCTTTTCTCTTATTTCTTCTTCTTTTGTTTTCTTCTTCCTTTTATTCTATTCCTACATGTGCATGAGAGTATGGTCACGTACATCAAGTGGTAGACTTTGTAGGGTATCCTCATCATTTTCAGAAAATATGGCCGAAGAAGATAATGAATCACTTCATAATGAGAATAATGAGAATAACCGTGCTAGAACACTTAGAGACCACATGAATCCCACAAGAACAAGTGCACCATCATGCATAATTTTTCCTCCTAATGCATCTCATTTTAATTTTAAACCAGGTATTATTCAACTTTTACCTTCTTTTCATGGCTTAGAATTGGAAAATCCATACTTGCATTTAAGGGAATTTGAGGAGGTTTGCAACACATATAATAATTTAAATTGTAGCATGAACACCATCAAATTAAAGCTTTTTCCTTTTTCATTAAAAGATAAAGCTAAAACATGGCTACAAAATTTGAGACCAGGATCCATTTGTGCTTGGGATGAAATGCAACAACAGCTTTTAAAGAAGTTTTTCCCATCTCATAGAACAAACTCTTTCAAGAGACAAATCACCACTTTCACTCAAAAACCAGGAGAAACATTTTACCAATGTTGGGATAGGTATCGAGACTTGCTTAGTACTTGCCCTCATCATGGTTTTGAAACATGGAGATTGGTTTCACATTTCTATGAAGGGTTAACACCTAAAGATAGGCAAATGGTTGAATTGATGTGCAATGGAACTTTTGAAGATAAAGACCTTGATGAAGCAATGGAGTACTTAAACTTGTTAGCTGAAAATGCTCAAAATTGGGACACCGCGGGTACTTATGAGACACCGAGTAAAACTCAACCTCATACATCTAGTGGAGGCATGTACAACCGCTAGTGGAGGTATGTACAACCTTAGGGAAGATCATGACCTTCAAGCCAAGTTTGCATCTTTAGCTAGAAAAGTCGAGGCACTAGAATTGAAAAAGAGTGGTCAATTAAAATCTATTGAAAACATTGTGTGTCAAATTTGTGAAACAAATGAACACTCAACCAACGATTGTCCAACCTTGCCTTCTTTTAAGAAATGTCTCCATGAACAAGCCCATGCTTTAAACAGTTTCCAAAAGCCCAACCACAACCCATACTCACAAACATACAACCCTGGTTGGAGAAATCACCCAAATTTTAGTTGGAAGAGTGAGAACAACAATGCACAAACTTCACAACCACCGTTTCAAGCACATCACAATTTCCAAAATTCTCATGGATATGCACCTCCTTATGCTCCACCTCTTAGAAGAAATCTTGAGGAAACATTGCATGCATTCATTGAAAAGCAAGAGACAATCAATACTCAACTTGCTCAAAACATGACAGATTTTAAAGATACTCTTGCTAAATTAACATCTACTCTGAGTTTCCAAGAGAAAGGTAAGTTTCCATCTCAACCACAACAAAATCCCAAGGTTTCCATCTCAAACACAACAAAATCCCAAAGGGCAATACAATGCAAATGCAAGTAGTTCCGGAAGCCAACACATGGATCAAGTCAAATCAGTCACTACTCTGCGCAGTGGTAAGGTTATTGAAAAACCCTCTCTTGAACCTTATGAGAAAGATGATGAGTCAATCTCTGAGGGTAAGGAAGATGTTGAATCTGAAAATTACAAAGAAACGACTGATTCACCACCCGCACTTCCATTTCCTCAAGCCATGACCAAACCGAGAAAAGTCAATCACAACTCTGAAATCTTTGAAATTTTTAAACAGGTAAGGATCAATATACCTTTTTTGGATGCTATTAAACAGGTTCCTTCCTATGCTAAATTTTTGAAAGATCTATGCACTGTGAAGAGGAAACTGAATGTGAAAAAGAAAGCCTTTTTAGCAGAACAAGTAAGTGCCATTCTTCAGAACAATAATGCTTTGAAATATAAAGACCCTGGTTGTCCTACAATTTCTTGCTTTATTAGAGAGCATAAAATTGAAAGAGCTTTACTTGATCTTGGAGCGAGTGTGAATTTACTTCCATATTCAGTTTTTCAAAGTCTCAATCTAGGTGAGTTAAAACCAACTTCTATATCTCTTTTACTTGCCGATAGATCTGTAAAAGTGCCTAGAGGAATAATTAAAGATGTGTTAGTACAAGTCAATAAATTCATTTATCCTATGGATTTTATTGTCTTGGATACAGAACCTGTTGAAGCATGTAATTCATTTCCTGTTATTTTAGGACGTCCATTTCTTGCAACCTCTAACACATTGATTAATTGTAGGAATGGATTGATGAAGCTCTCATTTGGAAACATGACATTGGAGATGAATATTTTCAACATTTGCAAGCAACTTGGAGATGATAATGATTTACAAGAAGTAGATCATATTGACGAATTAGTTTATGATCAACTTGAATCTACTTTAAGTAAAAATGAGTTGGATGAATCTGAAGATTTGCAAATGATTTATTCTAAGGAAGAAATCATGGATGAAACAAGCACCGAAAATGTTGATGCGAATCTTTTGTCAACAATGACAACAAATTCGACATCTGACATCACACCAATCGATGATTACTTTCCTAACGGATCCTTACTTTCTCTTAGTCCAATGCCTTGGTATGATAAAAATATTAATTTTCTTGCTTTAGAAGATTTCCCAACTGATTGGAGTAATCAAGACAAAGAAAAGTTTTTGAACGAAGTGAAGAATTTTTATTGTGATGACCCTAACTTATTCAAATATTGTCCTGATCAAATATTTCAAAGATTCATTCCCGACAATGAGGTAAGTAGTGTCATTAAACTTTGTCATTTTGAAGCATGTGGAAGTTATTTCTCGTCAAAAAAGACTGCTGCAAAAATCTTTCAAAATGGATTTTATTGGCCCAGAATGTTCAAGGACACACATGCATTCTACAAAACTTGTGAAAATTGTCAAAAAATTGACACTGGTGAAAAAGTTTTGTTTTATGATTCTCAACTCTATGCATTCCCTAAAGAGCTAAGATTAAGATGGACCAATCCTTATGGGGCCTGTGATATTGAGAATACAATGAATGACAATATTTTTAAGGAAAATGGACATCGTTTGAAAGCTTACTTTGATAATTTTCCTAGTGAAAATGAATCAACTGGTTTGAATGATCTTGTAGATAAAGGTTGATTATTTTGTTTTTCTTACATTGTTTTTGTGTTTCTTTTTAAGTGATTTTTGCTAGTTTCTCTCACCCTGGTTAAATGGCGGACAACGGTACTCCGTGACTTAAGTCGGTTCTTTCAGTTTCCCACAATAACTGATATCTATGTATATATTTGTGCAATTCTTTGAATCTCTCTTCCAATTCTCATTTGATAATGGACACTAATCTTGAAAAATTGAAAAAGTATTTTCCCGCTCTACCTCAGAATGCGATTACAAAAATTTACTGTGCTAGATGTGTAAGATTGAGATTGTTAATGAATCATGGAATTCCTGAAGATATTCGCTGGTTGATTGAAGCAAAGGTCCGATTATCAGGTGAGTCCTCTAACTTCTTCATTTCACACATGCCTGGAACGGGTAAAAGCACTTTTGCAAAGAAACGTCGTGCAAAACGACTAGAAGTCTGTCATCGATGTGCTAGATGGACTTGTAATACACAATGTCGTTCTTTAGGAATGGTATCTATAAACCGTGAAGATAAAATACAATTCATTAAGGATGGCCTGAGTAAGAAGTCTTTAGATAATCTTCTATTGACTCTTGAGACGCATCCTAGTGGAGATGTGCATCGTGCAATTCATGATTTATGGCCACTATTTCATAAAGAACATGATCGACTTAGTCTTGGGAATCTGACTAAAAAAGACCCTGTTTGCCAGTTTTTAAGAAAACTGGATGGGAAGCCTATCCCCGACCCATATAGGGCGTTTAAGCCGTTCTTGGACGTAAAATCAATGGAAGATGTGAGCCACAATCACAACTACATGTACATACACATGCTTTTTTTTTTTAAAAAAAAAGTAAATAAATAAATAAATAAAAAGAGAGAGAGAGTGTGTGAGACTCCAGCTGGCCTACATATAGGTGTTATGATTGCCTTTCTAATTCCTCATCTATAAAACCCTCTTTTCCTTCCTTTCATTTCTACTCAACCCATACATTCAACAAATACAAAACTGTGTAGAAATGGCAACTTCCTCAGGTCATCAAATATGAAATATCTGTGTTTTTGGTGGATCTAGTCCTGTCCTCAAGTCATCAAATAAGAAATATTTGTGTTTTCGGTGGATCTAGTCTTGGGAAAGAAAAGGAGTTTTTAGAATCAGCAAATCATCTTGGTCAGGTGCTAGCTGAGAGAAAGATTCATTTAGTGTATGGGGGAGGCAGTCTTGGGTTAATGGGAGGTGTGTCAATACTGCATTTTTAGGAGGTAGTCATGTTTTGGGGGTCGTCCCTGAAGCTTTGGCACAAGGGGACATCATTGGAAAAACAATTGGAGAGGAACTTCAGGTCTCCACAATGTCGGCTCGAATGAATGCAATGTTTAACCATGCTGATGCCTTCATTGCTTTACCAGGTGGTCTAGGCACATTGGAAGAGATCTTTCATATTTCCTTTTGGGCTCAATTGCACATTCACATTGGAAGAGCCTTCATTTGTGAATTTTTATGTCTTTTCGTTTTATTATTGTGTTTTGTTATTTCTTATTCTTGTTTCAGTGTGTTTCAGGTTTGTCGGTGTTCGTTATTTCATGTGATATCTTCTATACTCTATCTTTCTACTTTAAAACATTGAGGACAATGTCTCGTTTTGGTTGGGGGGAGAGGGTAGTAGTTGATAAAAAAAAAAATTGTTTTTCATTTCATAAAGCATGTGCATAATTGTTGTTACTAGGATGGTAGAGTAAATGAGTTCTTTTGTTAAAGTGACTCTTGAGACGCATCTTAGTAATCATTCTTAACAACGTCTATTATAATACTTCCTGAAATATTCAGGTTTACAAACTCTCGTATTGTTACCACTTAATTCTGCTCATATACTTATTTAACATGTATTCTTAAACCTTAATTTACACACACACACTTTAACATATGATTGTGGGTTGCTGCTTGACCGCTTTTTATGATCGGCTTGTTTTAACTCGCAAGTGCACGAGTGTGCGATGTAGCAATTAACTCGGTAAGATCGAGGTCATATCCACAGAGAGCTAGATCTGGAAATTAAGCTAAGTAACAAAAAAAAACTCAAGAGAAATTAAATTAACAATAACTTGGTTGAAAATAATTGATGGATTTGTTTTCAAAGATAAAAAAAATGTAAATAGATTTTAAATGACAAGAAAAGTAAGTCTTGGTCCAAATCAATTTTAATGGTGATGTATTGGTGATTTCTTCAACATATATAAGATAACTCAACCTAATCTCAACGATGGTGATATTAGATCTGAAGATATTACAATGAAGATTAGAAAGATGAAGATTGATTATTGTTTAAGAATGAACTAGTACTTTCATATTAAGTAAGACAATGAATCAAGCAATCTCTATACCAAAACTAAAGTTTGTGCATAAAAATTCAAGATTATAACATTACCTAAATGATTTCTAAAATTTCTTTACAATAATAAATCATTCATGAAGAAAATAAGAAGATAAACATTAAGATTCATTCATATCCTAAAGAACTCACCTCAATCACTATTATCCTTGATTTGGATCCAAGAAAGAGTTTAGCCAACCATGATTATATATAAGAACACTTCAATAAACATGAAAGAACTTGAATCCAACTGAAAAAATAAGTTTTACAAACTAAAGAACCGAAATCTATAAAGAAGAACACAATACAATTTCAGAAAAAATTCGGACACAAATCTGACTCTAACTTTGGACAGCAATTCGACCCTCTTAGAAGCGTTTTTTGGAGAAGTCTATTAGAGACATATTTATAGGCAATTCTGTCACCTTTCCAGATCATTAAAGAACAGCTCATTTGGACACCTGAGTCAAAAGTTATGGGCAAAACACCGAAAGGTGTTCTGAAAAATCAAATCAAGACAGCTTTACAACTACTTTGGTGCACGTTTTTCTTCCTCATTTATGAGGTGTCTCCTTCTTCTTTTTGACCCAAAATAATGTTAAAATATCCCCTCCAGCTTTCCATCCATGTGCTTGCCTTCTTGGATCAATGGATTGCCCAAAATAAATCAATTGTTATTTGTTGTGTGGACATGTAAGATCATGGATTGTGTTTGGGTTGATTTGAAGGTTGATTTGGGGTTGATTTAGGGCTAATTTGGGGCTGATTTTGGGCTGAATTTGAGCATCAAATAAGTATACAAATGTACTTATTATTTGGGCTAAGATTGACATTGAAATCTTGAGTGTTTAATGGTTGAAGTTTGCACACAACATAAGGCAAGTTTGGGCTTGAAATAAATCATATGATATTCTTTTCTAGAATTGGAATAGAATTGATTTTTGGGACAAATTTGGAGCACTTATTTGAACCAAGATTTGCTTCAATCTTCAACTAAATGTCTCTTCAATTCTTTGTTCTGAATTCCGACGTTGAATTTTGTTAATTAATTCATTTAAGCTCCAAAAACCTATCGAAACATTAAAACAAACTTCATTACTAAAAAACACATCAATTATTATAAAAACAACCAAATAAAAACAATAAATACATATGTAAAATAAGAGACTTAATGACACTTTTGATGCACAATCAACTAGAAAAGATCATTTTCCTTTACCTTTCATGGATCAAATCCTAGAAAAAGTTGTAGGTCATGAATTTTATTCTTTCCTAGATAGCTATTCAGGTTACAACCAAATTGAAATTACATTTGAAGATCAAGAGAAGACTACTTTCATATGTCCATTTGGTACTTTTGCATATCGAAAGATGCCTTTTGGATTATGTAATGCACCAACCACGTTTCAAAGATGCATGCTTAGTATATTTAGTGATATGGTTGAACATTTTCTTGAGATTTTTATGGATGATTTTTTGTTTTTTGGGATTCATTTGATGATTATTTGACTAACTTAGAAAAGGTTTTGAGTAGGTGTGAAGAGAAGAATCTTGTACTGAATTGGGAAAAATATCACTTTATGGTAACAAACGGCATTGTACTTGGTCACATTGTTTCATTAAAAGGAATTGAGGTTGATAAATCTAAAATCGAGTTAATTGCTAACTTGCCCACACCAAAATCTATTAAAGATGTTAGATCATTCTTAGGATATGCTGGTTTTTATAGAAGGTTCATCAAAGATTTTAGTGGAATATCTAAGCTCTTAAGTAACGTTCTAAAAAAGGATAATATTTTTAAATGGACTAAACATTGTGAAGAAGCCTTTGTTAAACTTAAAAACTTGCTTACTTGTGCTCCTGTCATTCAACCTCCTGATTGATCATTACCTTTTGAAATAATGAGAGATGCTAGTGATTATGCTGTAGGTGCTGTTTTGGGACAAAGAAAAGATAAGAAACCTTATGTGATTTACTATGCAAGTAAAACTTTAAATAGTGCTAAAATGAATTACACCACCACTGAAAAAGAATTACTTGCAGTAGTATTTGCATGTGAAATATTCAGGTCTTATCTTGTTGGCTCACTTGCTGTTGTTTTTAGTGATCATGTAGCATTGAAATATCTTCTTTCTAAGAAAGATTTTAAGGCTAGATTGGTGCGGTGGATTTTGTTACTTTAAGAATTTGATATCACAATCAAAGATAAGAAAGGCACCGCAAATATTGTCGTAGATCATTTGTCAAGATTGACAATAGATTCGAAAACTGACATCACACCAATCAATGACTGCTTTTCAGTAAATCTTTACTTTCTATCTCTACAATGTCTTGGTTTGCTAATATTGTCAATTTTCTTGTTTCAGGACAATTGGTAGCTCATTGGAGTACCCTAGATAAAAAAAAGTTCTTGAACAAAGTGAAGAACTTTTATTGGGATGATCCTTATTTATTCAAATATTATCCTGATTAAATATTTTGAAGATGCATTCCCGATAATGAGGTAAATAGTGTCATTAAATTTTGTCATTCTAAGGCATGTAGGGGTCATTTCTCATCAAGAAAGACAACTGCAAAAATTTTACAAAGTGGATTTTACTGGCCCACCATGTTCAAGGACTCACATGCATTTTGCAAGTCTTGCGAAAATTATCAAAAGTTAGGATCTATTTCAAAACATCACATGATGCCTTTAAATCCTATTCTTGTCATTAAGATTTTTGACTCTTGGGGTATAGATTTCATGGGTCCATTTCCTCCATCATTTGGTTTCTTGTATATATTAGTCCTAGTAGATTATGTTTCAAAATGGATAGAGGCAATTCCAAGTCAAAACAATGATCACAAAACAGTGATAAAATTTTTGAAAGAAAATATTTTGAGTGGATTTGGAATCCCTTGAGCCATAATAAGTGATGGTGGAACACATTTCTGTAACAAATCATTTGAGTCTTTAATGAAGAAATATGGAATCACACACAAAGTTGTCACCCCTTATCACCCTCAAACAAATGGACAAGTAGAGCTTGCTAATAGGAAGATCAAACATATTTTGGAGAAAACAGTGAACCCTAATAGGAAAGACTGATCTTTAAGACTTAATGATGCACTCTAGGCTTATCGAAGTGCTTATAAAACATCATTAGGTATGTCACCTTATAGACTAGCCTATGGAAAACCTTGTCACTTGCCTGTGGAACTTGAACATAAAGCTTATTGGGCTATTTAAGCTTTTAATTCAAATCTTGATGATGCTAGTCAATAGCGAAAATTACAAATAAATGAACTGGAGGAAATAAGAAATGATGTAAAAATTCATAAAGCAGGAATCAAAGAGTTTCATGACAAGAATATTCTGAGAAAAACATTTAATGTTGGTCAAAAAGTCTTGCTTTATAATTCTTGACTGCATTTATTTCCTGGAAAACTAAGATCAAGATGGAGCGGTCCTTTTATTGTGAAACATGTGTATCCATATGGGGCCTACGACATCGAGAATCCAAATAATGACAATGTTTTCAAGGTAAATGGACTAATTCCCCACCAGCACTTTCATTTCCTCATGCCATGACCAAACAAAGGAAAGTCAATCACAACTCTGAGAATCAATATACCTTTGCTGGATGCTATTAAATAGGTTCCTTCCTATGCTAAATTTTTAAAAGATCTATGCACTGTAAAGAGGAAACTGAATGTGAAAAAGAAGGCCTTTTTAACCGAACAAGTAAGTGTCATTCTTCAGAATAATAATGCTTTGAAATATAAAGACCTTGGTTGTCCTACAATTTCTTGCTTTATTGGAGAACATAAAATTGAAAAAGCCTTACTTAATCTTGGAGCGAGTGTGAATTTACTTCCATATTCAGTTTTTCAAAGTCTCAATCTAGGTGAGTTAAAACCAACTTCTGTAACTCTCTTACTTGCAGATAGATCAGTAAAAGTGCCTAAAGGAATAGTTGAAGATGTTTTAGTACAAGTCGATAAATTGGATGAATCTGAAGATTTACAAATAATTTATTCTTAGGAAGAAATCATGGAAGAAAAACGCCCCAAAAATATTGATGTGGGTCTTTTGTTAAAAGTGACAACAGATTCGACATCCAACATCACACCAATCGATGATTACTTTCCTGACGAATCCTTACTTTCTCTTAGTCCAATGCCTTGGTATGATAAAAATGACAGTTTTCTTGATTTAGGAGATTTGCCAACTCATTGGAGTATCCAAGACAAAAGAAATGTTTTGAGTGACGTGCAAAATTTTTATTGGGATAACCCTTACTTATTCAAATATTATCCTGATCAAATATTTTAAAGATGCACTCCCGACAATGAGGTAAGTAGTGTCATTAAATTTTGTCATTCTGAGACATGTGGGGGTCATTTCTCATCAAGAAAGACAACTGCAAGGACTCACATGCATTCTGCAAAGCTTGTAAAAATTGTCAAAAGTCAGGATTCATTTCAAAACATAAGGAATCTTTAGATAATCTTTTATTGACTTTTCAGACATATCATGGTGGAGATGTGCATTGTGCAATTCATGATTTATGGCCCCATTTTCATAAAGAACATGATCAACTTAGTCTTGAAAATCTGACTAAAAAAGACCTTGTTTGCCAGTTTATAAGAAAACTAGATGGGAAGCCTATCCCCGACCCATAAAGGATGTTTAAGCCATTTTTGGACTTAAAACCAAGGGAAGATATGAGCCACAATCACAACTACCTGTATATACACATGTTTTTAAATAAATAAATAAAGAGAGAGAGAATATGTGTGAGACTTCAACTGGCCTACATATAGGTGGTACGATTGCTTTTTTAATTTCTCATCTATAAAATCCTCTCTTCCTTCCTTTTATTTCTACTCAACCCATATATTCAACAAATATAAAAGTATGTAGAAATGGCAAGTTCCTCAGGTCATCACATAAGAAATATTAGTGTTTTTGGTAGATCTAGTCTTGGGAAAGAAAAGGAGTTTTTAGAATCAGCAAATCATCTTGGTCATGTGCTAGCTGAGACAAAAGATTCATTTGGTGTATGGGGGAGGCAGTCTTGGGTTAATTAGAGCTGTGTCAATAGCTGTATTTTTAGGAGGTAGTCAAGTTTTGGGTGTCGTCCCCAAAGCTTTAGCACAATGGGACATCATTGGAAAAACAATTGGAGAGGAACTACAGGTCTCCACAATGTCTGCTTGAATGAATGCAATGTTTAACTATACTGATGTCTTAATTGCCTTACCAGGTGGTCTAGACACATTGAAAGAGATCTTTCATATTTTCTCTTAGGCCCAACTGCACATTCACCATAAACATATAGGTTTGTTAAATGTTAATGGTTATTATGATAAGTAGTTGCCTTTTCTTTATCATGCTGTGGAACAGGAATTTCTAACATCTACTACACAACAAATCATAATCTCTGCTGCTATTGCTGAACAAATTATTGACCAACTACAATCTTTCATTCCTGTAATTGATCCCTCCATGAGTCGCATAAATTGGTCATCTAAGAAAAGCCGTAAAAAGCTTAGATTGGATTTGAGTCTTCATTTGTGAATTTTTGTGTCCTTTTGTTTTATTATTGTGTTTTGTTATTTGTTATTTTTGTTTAAGTGTGTTTCAGGTTTGTCAATGTTCATTATTTCAGGTGATGTCTTCTGTATTCTATCTTTCTACTTTAGGACTTTGAGGACAATAACTCGTTTTGGTTGGGGGGAGAGGGTAGTAGTTGATAAAAAAAATTGTTTTTCATTTCATAAAGCATGTGCAAAATTGTTGTTACTAGGATGGCAGAGTAAAGGAGCTATTTTGTTAAAGTGACTCTTAAGACGCATCTTAGTAACCATTCTTAACAAGGTCTATTATAATACCTCTTGAAATATTCAAGTTTACAAACTCTCGTATTATTATCACTTAATTCTGCTCATATACTCATTTAACGTGTATTCTTAAACCTTAATTTTCACACACACTTTAACATATGATTATGAGTTGCACATTGGATTATTACATTATTTATGTTCTTTTGTTAAAGGTAACAACTAAGGGAAATGGATTGTATTTAATTTGGTAAAAAAAACAAAAAAAGAGCAAAAAAATGATGATAATAAAAATATTGATAAGTTTGGTTTCGTAGCCTCCCTAACCTAAGCAATTAAGCTCGAAGGAGTGTTTTAACATCTAATACCCTAAAGTCAACTAACTTGGGAGCTATTGGCCCAACGCTTGTTACATGAGTTGAGGAGAAAAGCTTAAGGAAATTAAACATTGCACTATCTACATATCAGTATTTGCAACCCGAGTTACTAAGCTCGTAGGGGTGTCTTAACACCTAATGCCTTAAGACCAATTGGTTTGGGAGTCATTAGCCGAAAGCTCGTTACATGGGTTAAAGATGCATTGTGTTTTAAGTTACATGTATATATATTAAAAAAACAAAAAAAAAAGAAAAAAAGAAAAAAAAATCCCAACCTAGGAAAGTTAACCTTAAACATTAGAACAAGAATTTTATTTTTTTCCAAATAAAGACCCATAACTATGTGTTGATATATTGAGCATAAAAGAAAGGTTTATTAATATCTTTTTTAAGAGGTATTCAACAGCTATATAAATTTAATGAGAGTTTGTTTATCTGGATAAATTAATGAAGGTTGAATGATGAATACCTTGCTTTGTGAAATTTGCAAATTATTTTTTTATTTTGACGCTTTGATTACTAGAGACTAGTAATAAGCTAGTTGGGGGGGGTGTGATTAGTACTTGAAAGTGCATTTTTCAAGGTGAAAAGGTTACACTAATGGTGAAAGATTATTTTTCTTTCTTTCATTATGTTTAACTAAGTTTATTATGTCAAGGTGAAAAGATTACACTAATGGTGTAAGAATAAGTATAGTGTAAACTTAATATGGACTTTAATGTTTGATACTAACATGTTTTGTATTTGTTATCTTGTTCACTCTTTAATACTTTGCTTGTTAAATGACTAATCTTGATTTATGTTGTATAACAGTTGGTACAACAAATGCTTGGCACTTTCATAGCCCATACTGTATGGTATAACCGACACCTGAGCTATGAAAGGAACTTAATTTGTTGTTAACATAAGTTATAATCATGAATGCCTGACAAGATTTACAAGTATTAGCATTAATCAAATAAGATGACTAATGCAATCATGTTAACAATTTATAATCTGATTGGAACCTGCTTTGTGTGTGGTTTCCACTTGAATAATAAGAGTTTATACTATACTTGTTTGACATACCATTAGTGGATCCTCTAACCTTGACATTTATTGTTATCATTGTTTAATTCTTACATTAATATTTCATCTCAAAGTTCTCATCTTCTTCTTCTTCTTCTACTTCTTTTTCTTTATTATTATTATTATTAGTACTACTACTACTACTACTATTACTATTATTATTGTTGCTACTAATATTATTGTTCTTGTTGTTGTTGTTGTTTATAATTTGTACAATTAACCCCCCATGGTTCGACCCCGGTCTTGCAGGGTTATTTATTACTTTGACACTACTGCACTTGGGAGAAGACATCAATCTTTTGGTCATGTCAAGCATGTGATTAGTACTTAAAAGGATATTTTTATTAAGGTTTTATATCATCATTTTACACTTGAAGTATCAGTAACTCCTTAACTAAAACATATTTTATAATAATAAGTCTGATACCATACAATATCTTTAATTTATGGTAAATGTTCATCCTAAATGCAAGGTTATCACATAAATAAAAGGATTGATTGATGAGTTGAAGTACTAAAATTAAAAGGATAAAGAGAGGGTGAAGCTTAGAAAAGAGATGTTGGTTTAGTCCAAACTAGAACACTACTCGGTAATTCGATCATAACTGGAGCTGTAGAACTTGGATTTAGATCTGCTTTATATCGATGGAAAGCTAAGACATAGGCCTAAAGCTTTCATAGAAAGGCAAGACTCAATTCTGTTGTTTGGAAGTCCAAATCTTAGCAACAACATAGATGTTTGAATTTGTCCTATAGCCTAGACACTTTTCAGTGTTCAACCCGTATCTCTAGTTCTAGAAATCTAAATGATGTTAATTTTTTTTACTTGGAAAGCTTAGATAATTTTCTAAAACTTTCATAAGTGATGTTGGTTCAAATTTAACATGACCAAAAGATTAATGTCTTCTCCCAAGTGAAAGATTGTCGAAGTAATAAATAACCCGGCAAGACCTGGGTCGAACTACAAGAAGGTTAATTGTATAAACTATAAACAACAATAATATAACAACAACAACAATAATAATAGTAATAATACTAATACTACTACTAATAATAGTAATAGTAATAATAATAGTAATAATAATAATAATAATAATAATAATAATAATAGTAATAGTAATAGTAATAATAAAGAAGAAGAAGAAGTTGATGAGAACTTTGAGATGGAAGATTGATGTAAGGATTAAACGATGATAACAACAAATGTCAAAGTTAGAGGATCCACTAATGGTATTTCCAACTAGTATAGTATAAACTCTTCTTATCAAATGGAAACCACACACAAAAGAGGTCCCAATCATATTATAAATTATTGACATGATTACATTAGTTATCTTATTCGAATAATGCAAATACTTGTAAATATTGTCAGGCATTCATACTTATAACTTATGTTAATAACAAATCAAGTTCCTTTCATAGCATAGATGTAAGTTATACCATATGGTTGAGCTATGAAAGTGCCAAGTATTTTGTTGTACCGGTGTTATACAACACAAATCTAGATTAGTCATTTAACTAGCAAAGTATTAAAAAGTGAACAAGATAACAAATACAAAACATGTTAGTATTAAAATTCATATTGAGTTTACATTATTCTTTTTCTTACACCATTAGTGTAATCTTTTCACCTTGACATAATAAACTTAGCTAAACAGAATGAAAGAGAGAAACATAAATAAACAAGATAATAACATAAATAAGATAAAAATTAACTAAGTAAAGGAAAGGAAATGAAAGGCATAAACAAGATATTAATGAAAATAAAACTTAAGCATTACAAATATACAAAGAGAGAAAGCAAAAGCATGATCTTGATATGGAGACCAAATGGCTAAATGCACGACAAATGCCTCCTTATAGGTTAAAATTGGGAATGATTGATTTGATGACTAATCAATGAGTGAGTGACCAATTCTTAACTTGGTGACAATCCTTATCTTCTCTTGTCTGCCCAAAATATCATTAATAATGTCAGAATTTGAACCACTTGATAAATGAAAGTTGTAGGAAATTATCTCCGCTTTCCAGGAAAAAAACAATGGAGGTCATTTGGACTTCTAGAACTCCAGAGATGGGCCAAATACTAAGCAATGTTCAAGCTACAGGACAGATTCGGACTTCTTTGTTGTTGCAACAATTTGGACTTGAAAATGACCTTTTTAAATCTTGAGCTCCCATGAAAGTTATAGGCATATGTCTTACATTTCCATCTATATAAAGTAGACCTAAATCTGAGATCTACAGCTCTAAATATGACCCAATTACCAAACAGTGTGGTTTGGACTACACTAGCATCTCTTTTCTAATTTTGGTCATTTCTTCTTAAACTCATCAATCAATCCTTTTATTTATGTGATAGGCCTGCACTTAAAATGAATATTTATCACAAATTAAAGGTATCTTATAGTATTAGATATGATATTTTATAAAATATGCTTTAGTTAAGGAGTTATTGATATTTCAAGTCAAAATAATGATATAAAACCTTGATAAAAATGCACTTTTAAGTATTAATCAAAATTCTAACATTATCAATGATGTTTTGTTCAGACAAGAAGATAAGGATTGTCACCAAGTCAAGATGTGGCCGCCTACTTAATAATTAGTTATTAAATCAATAGTTCTAAATTTCGGCCTATAAAAGGAGACATTTGCCATGCATTTAATTAACTTTTATCTTATTTATGTTTCTCTCTTTTATTATGTTTAGTTAAATTTATCATGTCAAGGTGAAAAGGTTACACTAATGGTGTAAGAATAAGTATAGTGTAAACTCAACATGGACTTTAATGTTTGATACTAACATATTTTGTATTTGGTATCTTGTTCACTCTTCATACTTTGATTGTTAAATGGTTAATCTAGATTTATGTTGTAGAAAACATAGTAGAATAAATACTTGGCACTTTCATATCCCAACCATATGGTATAACCAATACTTGTGCTATGAAAAGAACTTTATTTGTTGTTAACGTAAGCTATAATCATGAATTCCTAACAACATTTACAAGTATTAAGCATTATTCAAATAAGATAACTAATGCAATCATGTTAACAATTTATAATCCGATTGAAACTTCCTATATGTAGTTTCCAATTGAATAAAAAGAGTTTATACCATACTTGTTTCAAAATACCATTAGTGGATCCTCTAACCTTGACATTTTCTTTTGTCATTGTTTGATCCTCACATTGATCTTCCATCTTAAAGTTCTTGTTGCGATGTCGCGGCGCACAAATTAATTACCCTAGCTTAAAACACACAAGATAGTATAGAGCAAGCAAGGGATCGATCCCACGAGGAAGATTTAGTTTAGATTTTTATGCTATACGTTATGCAATTGGGGGGTTTTGATTTGTGATAATCTAAACTATGGAAGAAATTAAACTAGTGAACACAATCAATTAAAACTGAAATTTATCAAGAAAACAAACCTTGGTCACAAGCACACATCCACCTATAGAAATCAGAACTGATCCTTAAAACGAAACTCCAGTTTATATTCTGAATTTTTATCTTTTCTTAACTTTGGTTAATTAACGGATCCGCCATATAACTAGCCCTAACCAACAAATAATCACAGTGTCCGCACTAATGATTTAATCTAATGGCAGCTTTAAGATCTAGATAAATTCATTAATCTTAACAACCAAGTTGTCTGCTTGTGTTGCTTTGATCGAATGTTTTCCCTAAGTTTAATAACGTAGTTCCGCCACAATTATCAAGCTTAGTTGCTTCACAAGTTTATATACCCTAACTCCGGTTCTGATATCAAACTTAGCAATAGATTGTTCACAATAATAACTTAGAGTCCGCTCTAGCAATTATCAACAACAATCATAGAAAACATGCATAGGAAAACAATCATACTCATTCATAATACAAACTGAAAATAAATGAAGAATAAATTTCACAGTTCTTGAAATCTGAAAGTTTCTGCGTCCTTGCAACCAAGAAAAGAGCTTAGCCTTGCATATCTATTGAACAACTACTCCTAAAGATAAAAGAAAGCATTATTTCTAGTATGTAGAGAGGAGAGTTTGTGTTTCTTCACTTCTAGTTGCTACCACCTTTCTTTGATTCTATTGCACTCCCTCCTCCTCTTTCTTGGCTCTCTTGGTGTCTATATATAGCCTTCAATGGCAGCTCCTCTTGCTTCTTTATCAATAATGGTGGCTGCCAAACATGCCAAACTTTGACATTAGTAGTCACCACAAACAACCCACCATTGTAGCCTCCTTCTTTGACAATGGCAGCATTCCAACTTGCAGCTGGTTTGTGGTTGGTGATTTGAGGTTGGTGGATTGAGGTTGGTGGCTACTTTTCTTGACCTTCTAGATTGATTTACTAGAGGGGCTAAATTGCTGAAATTATAACATGGATGATAGTTTAGAAGCTTCGAAACATAATTTGGACCCATTTCTTCACGAAACCTGATTGCTGGCAGAATTCAGTTGTCATCTTTGAAAAATTATATCGCCCTCATCTGACATCGTTTTTGGCTTAAAATTGGATCGTTTCTAGACCTTTGAGTCAGGAATCCAACAAAATTTCTTTTGCATCAATTGGACTTCTATAGCTCCAGATATGGAATTTTGAATGGACAAAGGTCAACAGTGGCAGAATACGAGATTTGACTTTGAAGGATGTGATTTCCATGATCTTCCTCTTTGTATTTTTCTTGCATTACATTTCCAGAAAGGTATGGATGTTAGCTTTTTAGAGCCACTGGAATCACTTCATTTTGATCTCTAGAAATCACGCTCTGCACAAAATATCGACTAAACATCAAATTTGCCAATTATCTCTAATTTACTCCTTTTTGCATTTTTCATCCAAAAGTGCCTGCAAAACATAAAACAAAGAATATCAAGGTATTTTACATATAAAACATGGACAAAACATTAGGTAAATGTGGGTGAAACAATCGAATAATATGGTTACATCAGTTCTCATCAACTTCTTCTTCTTCTTTTTCTTCCTCTATTATTATTATTATTATTATTAACACTACTACTACTACTACTACTATTACTATTATTATTATTACTATTATTGTTGTTGTTTATAATTTATACAATTAGCCTCCTTGTGGTTCGATTATGGTCTTGCCACGTTATTTATTATTTCGACACTCCTGCACTTGGGAGAAAATATTAATCTTTAAGTCATGTCATCACACTCTTATCAAATATGATTTATTGGCTTTTCATGAATTGTATCTTCTTCGTTATGAGTTACCTTATCACGTGATCAAGAGTTTCGTATGAAAATGCATTCCTAAAAAAGAAGTAAAAAAAAGATACAATTCACCACTACACATTAAGGAAAAAAAGGAAGAAGATGTATGAGAAGATGTTTGCTTTCCTTCTACAACCAAAACAAAGAAAAAAAATGATAAATTAAAAATGTAAGAACATCCTAATAATTACCAATATAAAAAGGCTTCTTCATATGCAATTGTGTAGCTCCTCTCCTCGGTGTCTCCAAAGGTGTTGCTAACGGAATGGAGATAGTTAGCTTAGCTACTCAACTTGTGAATAACTGGACTTGGGATTATTTAAGATAGGTCAAAAGAATCAAACTAAGAGAAACATCAATGTAAACAGGTTTTGTTTCAGCAAAATGATGAAATAAAATAAATCAAATATTTTGAAAGAAAATGAATAAAATATTTTAAATGAAATGTTGGCTTTTATCTAATTACAATCAAGTGAAGAAGAGACAGAACCCTAAAGCATCATCATATAGGGAACCTTGAGGTTCAACTTAAGGAATGAAGTTACCTTTTTTAAAAGAGGAACATGAATATCAAGAATATTAGAACTACACACAAGAAGTTCTAAATGAGTCCCCAACTCCGCACACTTAAATTTTCTATCATATTAATATGCGATAGAGAATACAAATTACTGAAGATTCAACACTAAAGCAAAATGAGCATATCATGAAATTAAAAAAAAAATATGTATCTTGTCTAAGATAGCATAGTTTTCCCTACCTCCTAAACCCCTAATAAATGTCAAATAACAATCACTACTAAAAATTCGCCTAAAACCAACGAAATTACCGATGAAATAATTTTATCGGTAAATTGCAGTCAATATTACCGAAGGCCACTATTCCATCTTTAATTCAATTAGTGTATACTGACAAAATTAGTCTGTCGGTATATATCAACTGAATTATAGATGGAATATATAGAATATGGGAAAAAAATAGTTCGATGATGTAAAAGTTTTTTCAAGTGATTTTACCAATGGATTGACTGAGAGATTCCAACCGAGATCTCCGTACAGAGACATGACCAATTCACCATCAACTTATGAACGAAATCACCGACATAATGAGGCCGTTAGTGATTCCATCGATAAAAATTAATATATAACCACTTTGTCGACCTTTTGCTCCCCTATTTCTTCTTCTTCTTCTTCCCCATCCCAACTCTCCCTTCCCAAACTGCAAACAAAAACCCAAAAAAAAAAAATCCCTCTCTTCTCAACACAAGTCATATTTCTTTAAGTTTTATGGTCGCAACATTCGTATTCTGATTTATTGTGGATTTTAATTTTAACATTTAAATGTCAATTTTATTGTTGTTTTTAGTATATGTATTTTGTTAGTGTATGTACATGTTTTATTGTTATTTCTCAAACAAACTTATAATATGAATATATAATTTTATACTTGTTATGGTTTATTTTAGATTTTATAAAATTGTATTTTTTTGTAAATTGTTGAAACTTTGTTGAATTACTAAATAACATGTGTTGTGGTGGAATAATTAATAGCTTATTTAATGGGTCCATTTTAATTTTTATTAATGCTATTGCGGAGTTGTAATTTCTGTAAATTTATATGTATAAATTTGTATAGACGTTGATAAATTTATATTGTAATGGGGTTCAAGGTTTTTTACACAACCAAAAAATTGATGTCTTCTCTCAAGTGTAGGAGTGTTGAAGTAATAAATAACTCGGCAAGACCGAGGTCGAACCATAGGGAGGTTAAATATATAATAATAATAATAATAATAATAATAGGTTAAAGAGGACTTTAAGATGTAAGATTAATATAAGGATTAAACAATGACAAATATAAATGTTAATGTTAGAGGATCCACTAATGGTATTAAAAATAAATGTAATATAAACTCTTTTTATTACTCAATTGGAAACCACACACAAAGGAGGTTCTAATCAGATAATTTGTCATTAATAGCTCATTATAAATTGTTAACATGATCATATTAATTATCTTATATAAGTAACACCAAACTTTTAAATATTGCTAGGAATTCATGATGCTAACTTATGTTAACAACAAATAAAGTTCCTTTCATAGCACATGTGTAGATTATACCATAAGGTTGAGTATGAAAGTGCCAAGCATTTGTTGTACCAAGTGTTACATAACACAAATCTAGCATATATTTATGTTAAGATCTCACATAAGGGGATCACCATGTATTGGATAACATGCATTTAGTGTATGTTAGGATCATATGTAAGGATATTACCATGTATTGGCTAACATACATTTCATTTAGTGTATG
>NW_011502100.1:0-3365 GCF_000495115.2 Populus euphratica | reverse complement strand
TAACATACATTTAGTGTATGTTAGGATCATATGTAAGGATATTACCATGTATTGGCTAACATACATTTAGTGTATGTTAGGATTCCAGGCAAAGGGATCACCTTGCATCAACTCCTACGGGTTGATGATGATGATACTAGTGAAATTGATATTGGTAATGTGTTAAGCAAAAATAATCATGATTGATCTTATAAAATATAGAATGGAGGTTGATAATAGGAGGGGAAGCGATTTATAGTAGAACAAGAAAGATATTCTAATGGAAACTAGAAGAGAGAAGTGAACAAAAATATAAATGCATGTTGCCATTTTAAATTGTTAGATATTTGTGTTTTTGTATTTATTGTGGTATTTATATTTCAATAATATGTATTTTGTTTCACAACCATCGCATGCACGACAAGAGTAGATCCTAATTTATGTTCACTTCTTGTAATCTATGTTCTAGAAAGTATACCCTTATATTTTGTAAACATGAAAACAATTTTATAATTAATGTTTAAACTTGATTAAATGAACTTGACTCTGTAGTTCATATAATCATGTTTCATGCATGCATATTTATATTTTTATCCATCCATAATGGTTTTTGTTATATAATGTATATCATAAATATTGTGGTTGATATGTGTTGCTATCCAAGTTTTGACCCATGTTTTTGATAAATTTTCAGAAAAAATTAAAAATAGCAAAAAACAACGAAAACCCCAAAAAAATGCATTTTGATATATTTGCATTATTTTTAGCATTTTCAACATCATCTTAGAAGAATTAAAATTTTCAAAGGTATTTTGAACGCGTTCAACTTTTAACGTGTTAATTTTATAACCACTAATTTTTCTTGTTGAGTCGACGTTGATATTGCTTGTTTTAAAAAAAAATCAAAAATCAAAAAATCAAAATTTACAAGAGACCAAATATGAAAAAGGAAAAGTTAAGGGACTAATTTGTTTTTTGATTGCTTGGGGACCAAGCAATTAAAAATAACAAATTTTATTATTTATAAGGGGGAATAAGAGAGAGGAAAATTTTGAGGGAGAGGCATGGGGGGGAGAAAAATTCATTCACGGGGAGAGAAAAAAATTGAGATAATTGGGGGGCACCACAAAAAAGGAAAAAACCCTAAACCAAAAGATTTTTTCCTTCTTCTCCAAGGCCGCCACCCACTTTGGCCGAATAAAACTAGAGACACCGTCCCTAGTATCTCTATCGGCCCTCTCCCTCCGGCTATTAGATTTGAGTCTTCATTTGTGAATATTTGTGTATTTTGCTTTTATTATTGTGTTTTGTTGTTTCTTATATTTGTTTAAGTGTGTTTCAGATTTGTCAGTGTTCGTTATTTTAGGTGATCTCTTTTGTACTCTATCTTTCTACTTTAGGACATTGAGGACAATGTCTTATTTTGGTTGAGGGGAGAGGGTAGTAGCTTTGAAAATTCAAAAAAAAAATAAAAATTAACTAACTGTTTTTTCTATTTCATAAAGCATGTGCAAGATTGTTGTTATTAGGATGATAGAGTAAATGAGCTCTTTTGTTAAAGTAACTCTTGAGATGTGACACGACTAAAAGATTGATGTCTTCTCCCAAGTGCAGGAGTGTCGAAGTAATAAATAACCCGGCATGACCGGGGTCGAACCACAAGGAAGTTATTTGTACAAATTATAAATAACAATAATACAACAACAACAACAACAACAACAATAATAATAATAATAATAATAATAATAATACTAGTAGTAGTAGTAGTAGTAGTAGTAGTAGTAGTAGTAGTACTAATAATAATAATAATAAAGAAAGAGAAGAAGAAGAAGATGATGAGAACTTGGAGGTGGAAAATTAATGTAAGGATTAAACAATAATAATAACAAATGTCAAGGTTAGAGGTTCCACTAATGGTATATCAAACAAGTATAGTATAAAATCTTATGATTGAATTGGAAACCACACACAAAGGAGGTTCAAATCAGATTATATATTGTTAACATGATTACATTAGTCATCTTATTCAATTAATGCTAATACTTGTAAATCTCGTCAAGCATTCATGATTATAACTTATGTTAACAACAAATCAAGTTCTTTTCATAGCTCAGGTGTCGATTATACCATACATTATGGAAATGATTAATCTTGATTTATGTTGTATAACACTTGGTACAACAAATGCTTGGCACTTTCATAGTCCATAATGTATGGTATAATCGACACCTGAGCTATGAAAAAACATAAATCAAGATTAATCATTTAACAAGCAAAGTATTAAAGAGTGAACAAGATAACAAATATAAAACATGTTAGTATCAAACATTAAAGTCCATATTAAGTTTACATTATAGTTCTTACACCATTAGTGTAACCTTTTCACCTTGACATAACTAACTTAGCTAGACATAATGAAAGAAAGCAAAATAGATAAACAAAATAAGAATATAAAAGTTAACTAAGTAAAGGAAAGGAAATGAAAGGCATAAACTTAATATTAATGAAAACAAAGGAAAGGAAATGAAAGGCATAAACAAAGTTAACTAAGTAAAGGAAAGGAAATGAAAGGCATAAACTTAATATTAATGAAAGCAAAGCATAAACATTACAAAAAATACAAAGAGAGAAAGGAAGAGCATAATCTTGATCTGGAAACCAAGATGCCTAAATGCATGACAAATGCCTCCTTTTATAGGCCAAAATTGGGAACTATTGATTTGATGATTAATTGATAAGTGGGTGGCCAACTTTTGACTTGGTGACAATCCTTATCTTCTCTTGTCTGCCCAAAACGTCATTGATAACGTCAAAATTGGAGCCAGTTGCAAACATGAAAGTTGTAGGAAATTGTCTCAGCTTTCTTGTGTAAAACATTCAGCTCATTTGGACTTCTAGAACTTCAGATATGGCCAAAATACTGAACAGTGCTCGGGCACGAATACAGATTCGGGCTTCTTTGTTGTTGCTACAATTTGGACTTGAAAATGGCCTTTTTAGATCTTGGGCTCCATATTAAAGTTGTAGACCTATGTCTTACCTTTCCATCCATATAAATTGGAACTAAATATGAGATATATAGCTCCAGATATGACCCAATTACCGAACAGTGTTCTAGTTTGGATTGCACCGACATCTCTTTTCTAAGTTTGGCCATCTCTTTATCCTTGCAATTTAAGTTCTTAAAGTCATCAATCAATCCTTTCATTTATGTGATAGGCATGTATTTAAAATGAACATTTACCACAAATTAAAGGTATCCTATATTATTAAATATATTATTATAAAACATGCTTTAGTTAAGGAGTTATTGATACTTCAAGTGCAAAATGATGATATAAAACCATGATAAAAATCTACTTTTAAGTACTAATCACACCCCCCAA
>NW_011502089.1:6867-26300 GCF_000495115.2 Populus euphratica | reverse complement strand
CAATTTGGACTTAAAAATGGACTTTTTAGATCTTGGGCTCCATATGAAAGTTGTAGGCCTATGTCTTACCTTTCCATCCATATAAATTGGACCTAAATTTGAGATATATAGCTCCAGATATGACCCAATTACCGAACAGTGTTCCGGTTTGGATTGCACCGACATCTCTTTTCTATGTTTGGCCATCTCTTTATCCTTGCAATTTAAGTTCTTCAAGTCATCAATCAATCCTTTCATTTATGTGATAGGCCTGCATTAAAAATAGACATTTACCACAAATTAAAGGTATCTTATATTTTAGATATATTATTATAAAACATGCTTTGGTTAAGGAGTTATTGATACTTCAAGTGCAAAATGATGATATAAAACCATGATAAAAATGCACTTTGTTGTACCAAGTGTTATACAACATAAATCTATATTTGTTATTTAACAAGCAAAGTACTAATCAGTAAACAAGATAACAAATACAAAATATGTTAGTATCAAACATTAAGATCCATGTTGAGTTTACACTATACTTATTTTTACACTATTAGTGTAACCTTTTCACCTTAACATAATAAACTTAACTAAACATAATGAAAGAAAGAAAAATAAATAAATAAAATAAGAACATAAATAAGATAAAAGTTAACTAAGTAAAGGAAAGGAAATGAAAGGTATAAACTTGATATTAATGAAAGCAAAACATAAGCAATACAAATAGAGAAAGCAAGAGCATGATCTTGATCTGAAAACTAAGATGCCTAAATGCATGACAAATGCCTCCTTTTAGAGGCCAAAATTAGAAATTATTGATTTGATGACTAATTGATGAGTGGGTGGCCAACTCTTGACTTGGTGACAATCCTTATCTTCTGTGGTCTGCCCAAAATATCATTGATAACATCAGAATTGGAACCACTTGAAAACACGAAAGTTGTAGGAAATTGTCTTAGCTTTCTAGAAAAAAAATTGAGGTTATCTAGACTTCTAGAACTTCAAATATGGGTTAAACATTGAACAGTGTTTATACTGCAAGACAGATTTAGACTTCTTTGTTGTTACTATAATTTGGACTTGAAAATGACCTTTTAAATCTTGGGCTCCTATAAAAGTTGTAGGCCTATGTCTTACCTTTCCATCTATATAAAGTAGACATAAATCAAAGATCTACAGCTCCAGATATATCCCAATTACCGAACAGTGTTCTGGTTTGGACTACACCAGTATCTCTTTTTTAAGATTGGTCATCTCTTTGTCTTTTTAATTTTAGTTCTTAAACTCATCAATCAATCATTTCATTTATGTGATAGGCCTGCATTTAAAATGAATATTTATTAGATATGTTATTATAAAACATGCTTTACTTAAGGAGTTATTGATACTTCAAGTGCAAAATGATAATATAAAACCTTAATAAAAATACACTTTTAAGTACTAATCACACCCCCCAACCAGTTTATTACTAGTCTTTAGTAATCAAAACGTTAAAATAGAAAAATAATTTGCAAATTTCACAAAGTAAGGTATTCATCATTCAACTTCTATTAATCTATTCAGATAAACAAACTCTCATTAAATTTATATATCTGCTCAATACCTCTTAAACAAGATATTAATAAACCTTTCTTTTATGCTCAATATATCAACACATAGTTATGGGGCTTTACTTGGAAGAAAACAAAATTTTTGTTCTAATGTTTAAGGTTAACTTCCTTGGGTTGAGATTTTTTTATTTATTTACTTTTTAAAAAATATATATATACATGTAACTTAAAACATAATACATCTTTAACTCATGTAACAAGTTTTTGGCTAATAACTCTCAGACTAGTTGGTCTTAGGGCATTTGGTGTTAAGATATCCCTACGAGCTTAATAACTTGAGTTGCAGATACTAATACATAGATAGTGCAATGTTTGATTCCCTTAAGCTTTTCTCCTCAACCCATGTAACAAGTATTGGGCTAACAGCTCCCAAGTTAGTTAACTTTAGGGTATTAGGTATTAAAACAACCATTTGGACTTAATTGTTTAGGTTAGGGAGACTACGAAACCAAACTTATCTACATTTTTGTTATCATTATTTTTTTTGCTTTTTTTTTGTTTTTTTTCAAATTATATACTATCCCTTTCCCTTAGTTGTTACCTTTAATAAAAGAACATCAATAATGTAATAATTTAATATGCAACTCACAATCATATGTTAAAGTGTGTGTGAAAATTAAGGTTTAAGAATATATGTTAAATGAGTATATGAGTAAAATTAAGTGATAACAATGCAAGAGTTTATAAACTTGAATATTTCAAGAAGTATTATGATAGACCTTGTTAAGAATGATTACTAAGATGCGTCTCAAGAGTCACTTTAACGAAAGAGCTCCTTTACTCTGCCATCTTAGTAACAACAATTATGCATATGCTTTATGAAATAGAAAACATAGTTAATTTTTTTGTCAACTACTACCCTCCTCACCAACCAAAACGAAACATTATTCTCAATGTCTTAAAGTAGAAATATAGAGTATAGAAAACATCACGTGGAATAACAAACACTGACAAACCTGAAACACACTTAAACAAATATAAAAAATAACAAAACACAATAATAAAACCAAAAGACACAAAGATTCATAAATGAAGGCTCAAATCTAATCTAAGTGTTTTATGGCTTTTCTTAGATGAACAATTTACGCGACTCATAAATGGATCAATTACAGGAATGAAATATTGTAGTTGGTCAATCAATTGTTCAGCAGCAGTAACAAAGATTATGATTTGTCGTGCTGAAAATGTTAGAAATTCCTATTCCACAGCATAATCAAGAAACGACAACAACTTATCATAATAACCATTAACATTTAACTGATCTATGGGTTTATGGTGAATGTGCAGTTGGGTCCAAGAGGAAATATGAAAGTTCTCTTCCAATGTGCCTAAATCACCTGGTAAGGCAATGAAGGCATCAGCATGGTAACATTGCATTTATTCGAGCAGACATTGTGGATACTTGTAGTTCCTCTCTAATTATTTTTCCAATGATGTCCCCTTGTGCTAAAACTTTAGGGACAACACCCAAAACTTGACTACTTCCTAAAAATATAGCTATTGAGACTCCTCCTATTAACCTAAGACTGCCTCCCTAATACACTAAATGAATTTTTCTCTCAGCTAACACGTGACCAAGATGATTTGCTGAATCTAAAAACTCATTTTCATTCCCAAGACTAGATCCATCAAAAACACAAATGTTTCTTATGTGATGACTTGAGGAACCTGACATTTCTACACTCTTCTATATTTGTTAAATATATGGGTTGAGTAGAAATGAAGGGAAGAAAGATAATATTTTATAGATGAGAACTTGAATAGGCAATCATACCACCTATATGTAAGCTAACTAGAGTCTCACTCTCTCTCTTTTTATTTATTTATTTTTAAAAAAACATGTGTATGTATAAGTAGTTGTGATTGTGACTTATATGTTTCCTTGATTTTACGTCCAAGAACGACTTAAATGCCCTCTATGGGTTAGGGATAGGCTTCCCATCCAGTTTTTTTAAAAACTAGCAAACAAGGTCTTATTTAGTCAGATTTCCAAGACTATGTCGAGTATATTCTTTATGGAAATGAGGTCATAAATCATGAGATGCACAATGCACATTTCCATTAGGATATGTCTCAAAAGTCAATAATAGATTATCTAAAGATTCCTTATGTTTTGAAATAGATCCTGACTTTTGATAATTTTCACAAGCTTTGCAGAATGTATGTGAGTCCTTGAACATAATGGGCCAATAAAATCCATTTTGAAAGATTTTTGCAGCTGTTTTTTTTTACAAGAAATAACTCCCACATACTTTAGAATGACAAAGTTTAATGACACTACTTACTTCATTATCGGGAATGAATCTTTGAAATATTTGATCAGGACAATATTTGAATAAGTAAGAGTCATCCCAATAAAAGTTTTGCATATCGCTCAAAAACTTTCTTTTGTCTTGGGTACTTCAATGAGTTGGCAAATCTACTTAAGCAAGAAAATTGTTATTTTATCATACCAAGGAATTGAACTAAGAGAAAGTAAGAATTCTTTAGGAAAGTAATCATCGATTAGTGTGATGTTGGATGTTAAATCTGTTATCACTCTTGATGAAAGATCTGCATCAACATTTTCGGTGCCTTTTTCATCCGTGATTTCTTTCTAAGAATAAATCATTTACAATTCTTTAAATTCATCCAACTCATTTTTACTTAAAGTAGATTCAAGTTTATTATAAACTAATTCCTCAATATGATCTACTTCTTGTAATTCATTATCATCTCCAGGTTGCTTACAAATGTTGAAAATATTCATCTCTAATGTCATATTTCCAAATCATAGCTTTATTAGTCCATTCCTATAATTAATCAATGTGTAAGAAGTTATAAGAAACGGACGTCTTAAAGTAACAAGAAATGAATTACATGCTTTAATAGGTTGTGTGTCCAAGATAATAAAGTAACTACATGCATTTGCATTGTATTGCCCCTTGGGATTTTGTTGTGGTTGAGATAGAAACTTATCTTTTTCTTGGAAATTGAGAGTAGATGTCAATTTTGCAAAAGTATCTTTAAAATTTGTCATGTTTTGAGCAAGTTGAGTATTGATTGTCTCTTGCTTTTCAATGAATGCATGCAATGTTTCATCAAGATTTCTTTTAGGAGGTGAAGCATAAGGAGGTGCATATCCATTAGAATTTTGGAAATTATGGTGTGCTTGAAATAATGGTTGTGAAGTTTATATATTGTTATTATCACTTTTCCAATTGGAATTTGGGTGATTTCTCCAACTAGGGTTGTATGCTTGTGAGTGTGGGTTGTGATTGAGCCTTTAGAAACTGTTTAAAGTATGGGCTTGTTCATGGAGACATTCCTTAAAAAAAGGCAAGGTTGGGCAGTCATTGGCTGAGTGTTTATTTGTTTCATATATTTGACACACAATGCTTTCAACAAATTTTAATTAACCACTCCTTTTCAATTCTAGTGCCTCAACTTTTTTTAGCTAAAGATGCAAACTTGGCTTGGAGGTCATGATCTTCCCTAAGGTTGTAGATATCTGATTAGTACTTAAAAGTGTATTTTTATCATGGTTTTATATCATCATTTTGCACGTGAAGTATCAATAACTCCTTAACTAAAGCATGTTTTATAATAATATATCTAATAATATAAGATACCTTTAATTTGTGGTAAATGTCTATTTTTAATGCAGGCCTATCACATAAATGAAAGGATTGATTGATGACTTGAAGAACTTAAATTGCATGGATAAAGAGATGGTCAAACTTAGAGAAGAGATGTCGGTGCAATCCAAACCGGAACACTGTTCGGTAATTGGGTCATATCTTGAGCTACAGATCTCAGATTTAGGTCCAATTTATATGGATGGAAAGGTAAGACATAGGCCTACAACTTTCATATGGAGCCCAAGATCTAAAAAGGCCATATCTGGAGTTCTAGAAGTCCAAATGAGCTGAATTGTTTACACAAGAAACCTGAGACAATTTCCTACAACTTTCATGTTTGCAACTGGCTCCAGTTTTGACGTTATCAATGACGTGTTGGGCAGACAAGAGAAGATAAGGATTGTCGCCAAGTCAAAAGTTGGCCACCCACTTATCAATTAGTCATCAAATCAATAGTTCACAATTTTGGCCTATAAAAGGAGGCATTTGCCATGCATTTAGGCATCTTGGTTTCCAGATCAAGATCATGCTCTTCTTTTCTCTCTTTGTATTTTTTGTAATGTTTATGCTTTACTTTCATTAATATCAAGTTTATGCCTTTCATTTCCTTTCCTTTACTTAGTTAACTTTTATGTTCTTATTTTGTTTATTTGTTTTCCTTTCTTTCATTATGTCTAGCTAAGTTAATTATGTCAAGGTGAAAAGGTTACACTAATGGTGTAAGAATAAGTATAATGTAAACTTAATATGGACTTTAATGTTTGATACTAACATGTTTTATATTTGTTATCTTGTTTACTCTTTAATACTTTGCTTGTTAAATGATTAATCTTGATTTATGTTGTATAACACTTGGTACAACAAATGCTTGGCACTTTCATAGCCCATAATGTATGGTATAACCGACACCTGAGCTATGAAAGGAACTTGATTTGTTGTTAACATAAGTTATAATCATGAATGCTTGACGAGATTTACAAGTATTAGCATTAATTGAATAAGATGACTAATGTAATCATGTTAACAATATATAATCTGATTGGAACCTCCTTTGTGTGTGGTTTCCATTTCAATAATAAGAGTTTATACTATACTTGTTTGATATATCATTAGTGGAACCTCTAACCTTGACATTTGTTATTATTATTGTTTAATCCTTACATTAATTTTCCACCTCCAAGTCATCATCATCATCTTCTTCTTCTCTTTCTTTATTATTATTATTATTATTACTACTACTATTATTACTACTACTACTACTATTATTATTATTACTATTATTATTATTATTATTATTATTGTTATTGTTATTATTATTATTATTATTGTTGTTGTTGTTATTGTTATTGTTATTGTTATTGTTGTTGTATTATTGTTATTTATAATTTGTACAAATAACCTCCCTGTGGTTCGACCCCGGTCTTGCCGGGTTATTTATTACTTCGACACTCCTGCACTTGGGAGAAGACAACAATCTTTTCGTCGTGTCAAGTTTTTGGCGCTGTTGCCGGGGAGGTAAGTTCTTGTATAAATTATCGTATTTATTTTATTTTCTCTTTTCACTTTTCTTGTATATAACTTTGTTTCTTTTTTATTTTGTTTTCTTCCTCCTTCTTTTGCTTTCTTCTTCTTCTTTTTTTTTATTCCTACACGTGCATGAGAGTGTGGTCACGTACATCGAGTGGTAGACTTTGTAGGATATCCTCATCATTTTCAGAAAATATGGCCGAAGAAGATAATCAATCACTTCATAATGAAAATAATGAGAATAACCGTGCTAGAACACTTGGAGACCACATGAATCCCACAAGAACAAGTGCACCATCATGCATAGTTTTTCCTCCCGATGCATCTCATTTTAATTTTAAACCAGGTATTATTCAACTTTTACCTTCTTTTCATGGTTTAGAATTGGAAAATCCATACTTGCATTTAAGGGAATTTGAGGAGGTCTGCAACACATATAATAATTTAAATTGTAGCATGAACACCATTAGATTAAAGCTTTTTCCTTTTTCATTAAAAGATAAAGCTAAAACATGGCTACAAAATTTGAGACTAGGATCCATTCGTGCTTGGGATGAAATGCAACAACAATTTTTAAAGAAGTTTTTCCCATCTCATAGAACAAACTCTTTCAAGAGACAAATCACCACTTTCACTCAAAAACCAGGAGAAACATTTTACAAATGTTGGGATAGGTATCGAGACTTGCTTAGTACTTGCCCTCATCATGGTTTTGAAACATGGAGATTGGTTTCACATTTCTATGAAGGGTTAACACCTAAAGATAGGCAAATGGTTGAATTGATGTGCAATGAAACTTTTGAAGATAAAGACCCTAATGAAGCAATGGAGTACTTAGACTTGTTAGCTGAAAATGCTCAAAATTGGGACACCGCGGGTACATATAAGGCACCGAGTAAAACTCAACCTCATACATCTAGTGGAGGTCTGTACAACCTTAGGGAAGATCATGACCTTCAAGCCAAGTTTGCATCTTTAGCTAGAAAAGTCGAGGCACTAGAATTGAAAAAGAGTGGTCAATTAAAATCCGTTGAAAACATTGTGTGTCAAATCTGTGAAACAAATGAACACTCAACCAATGATTGTCCAACCTTGCCTTCTTTTAAGGAATGTCTCCATGAACAAGCCCATGCTTTAAACGGTTTCCAAAGGGCCAACCACAACCCATACTCCCAAACATACAACCCTGGTTGGCGAAATCACCCAAATTTCAATTGGAAGAGTGAGAACAACAATGCACAAACTTCACAACCACCATTTCAAGCACACCATAATTTCCAAAATTCTCATGGATATGCACCTCCTTATGCTCCACCTCCTAGAAGAAATCTTGAGGAAACATTGCATGCATTCATTGAAAAGCAAGAGACAATCAATACTCAACTTGCTCAAAACATGAAGCAAGAGACAATCAATACTCAACTTGCTCAAAACATGACATATTTTAAAGATACTCTTGCTAAATTAATATCTGCTCTCAGTTTCCAAGAGAAAGGTAAGTTTCCATCTCAAACACAACAAAATCCCAAAGGGCAATACAATGCAAATGCAAGTAGTTCCGGAAGCCAACACATGGATCAACTCAAATCAGTCACTACTCTACGCAGTGGTAAGGTTATTGAAAAACCCTCTCTTGAACCTTATGAGAAAGATGATGAGTCAATCTCTGAGGGTAAGGAAGGGGTTGAATCTGAAAATTGCAAAGAAACGACTAATTCACCGCCAGCACTTCCATTTCCTCATGCCATGACCAAACAAAGGAAAGTCAACCATAACTTAGAAATTTATGAAATTTTCAAACAAGTAAGGATCAATATACCTTTCCTGGATGCTATTAAACAGGTTCCTTCCTATGCTAAATTTTTGAAAGATCTATGCACTGTGAAGAGGAAACTGAATGTGAAAAAGAAAGCCTTTCTAGCCGAACAAGTAAGTGCTATTCTTCAAAACAATAATGCTTTGAAATATAAAGACCCTGGTTGTCCTACAATTTCTTGCTTTATTGGAGAGCATAAAATTGAAAGAGCCTTACTTGATCTTGGTGCTAGTGTGAATTTACTTCCATATTCAGTTTTTCAGAGTCTCAATCTAAGTGAGTTAAAACCAACTTCTATATCTCTTTTACTTGCCGATAGATCTGTAAAAGTGCCTAGAGGAATAATTGAAGATGTGTTAGTACAAGTCGATAAATTCATTTATCCTGTGGATTTTATTGTCTTGGACACAGAACCTGTTGAAGCATGTAATTCATTTCCTGTTATTTTAGGACGTCCGTTTCTTGCAACTTCTAATGCATTGATTAATTGTAGGAATGGACTGATGAAGCTATCATTTGGAAACATGACATTGGAGATGAATATTTTCAACATTTGCAAGCAACCTGGAGATGATAATGATTTACAAGAAGTAGATCATATTGACGAATTAGTTTATGATCAACTTGAATCTACTTTAAGTAAAAATGAGTTGGATGAATCTGAAGATTTGCAAATGATTTATTCTGAGGAAGAAATCATGGATGAAACAAGCACCGAAAATGTTGATGCGAATCTTTTGTCAACAGTGATAACAGATTCGACATCTAACATCACACCAATCGATGATTACTTTCTTAACAAATCCTTACTTTCTCTTAGTCCAATGCCTTGGTATGATAAAAATATCAATTTTCTTTCTTTAGGAGATTTGCCAGCTGATTGGAGTACCTAAGAAAAAGAAAAGTTTTTGAACGAAGTGAAGAATTTTTATTGTGATGACCCTACCTTATTCAAATATTGTCCTGATCAAATATTTCAAAGATTCATTCCCGACAATGAGGTAAGTAGTGTCATTAAACTTTGTCATTCTGAAGCATGTGGAAGTTATTTCTCGTCAAAAAAGACAATTGCAAAAATCTTGCAAAATGGATTTTATTGGCCCACCATGTTCAAGGACACACATGCATTCTGTAAAACTTGTGAAAATTGTCAAAAAATTGACACTGGTCAAAAAGTTTTGTTTTATGATTCTCAACTCTATGCACTCCCTAAAGAGCTAAGATTAAGATGGACCAATCCTTATGGGGCCTGTGATATTGAGAATTCAATGAATGACAATGATTTTAAGGAAAATGGACATCGTTTGAAAGCTTACTTTGATAATTTTCCTAGTAAAAATGAATCAGCTGGTTTGAATGATCTTGTAGATAAAGGTTGATTATTTTGTTTTTCTCACATTTTTTTTTTTATGTTTCTTTTTGAGTGATTTTTGCTAGTTTCTCTCACCCTGGTCAAATGGCGGATAACGGTACTCCGTGACTTAAGTCGGTTCTTTCAGTTTCCCATAATTACTGATATTTATGTATATATTTGTGCAATTCTTTGAATCTCTCTTCCAATTCTCATTTGAAAATGGACACTAATCTTGAAAAATTGAAAAAGTATTTTCCCGCTCTGCCTCAGAATGCAATTACAAAAATTTACCGTGCTAGATGTGCAAGATTGAGATTATTAATGAATCATGGAATTCCTGAAGATATTCGTTGGTTGATTGAAGCAAAGGTCCGATTATCAGGTGAGTCCTCTAACTTCTTCATTTCACACATGCCTGGAACAGGTAAAAGCACTTTTGCAAAGAAGCGTCGTGCAAAACGACTGGATGTTTGTCATCGATGTGCTAGATGGACTTGTAATACACAATGTCGTTCTTTAGGAATGGTATCTATAAACCGTGAAGATAAAATACAATTCATTAAGGATGGCCTGAGTAAGGAGTCTTTAGATAATCTTCTATTGACTCTTGAGACGCATCCTAGTGGAGATGTGCATCGTGCAATTCATGATTTATGGCCACTATTTCATAAAGAACATGATCGACTTAGTCTTGGGAATCTGACTAAAAAAGACCTTGTTTGCCAGTTTTTAAGAAAACTGGATGGGAAGCCTATCCCCGACCCATAGAGGGCGTTTAAGCCGTTCTTGGACGTAAAACCAAGGGAAGATGTGCGCCACAATCACAACTACCTGTACATACACATGTTTTTTTCAAAAGTAAATAAATAAATAAATAAAAAGAGAGAGAGAGAGAGTGAGACTCCAGCTGGCCTACATATAGATGTTATGATTGCCTTTCTAATTTCTCATCTATAAAACCCTCTTTTCCTTCCTTTCATTTCTACTCAACCCATACATTCAACAAATACAGAAGTGTGTAGAAATGGCAAGTTCCTTAAGTCATCAAATAAGAAATATCTGTGTTTTTGGTGGATCTAGTCGTGGGAAAGAAAAGGAGTTTTTAGAATCAGCAAACCATCTTGGTCAGGTGCTAGCTGAGAGAAAGATTCATTTAGTGTATGGGGGAGGCAGTCTTGGGTTAATGGGAGGTGTGTCAATAGCTGCATTTTTAGGAGGTAGTCAAGTTTTGGGGGTCGTCCCTGAAGCTTTGGCACAAGGGGACATCATTGGAAAAACAATTGGAGAGGAACTTCAGGTCTCCACAATGTCGGCTCGAATGAATGCAATGTTTAACCATGCTGATGCTTTCATTGCTTTACCAGGTGGTCTAGGCACATTGGAAGAGATCTTTCATATTTCCTCTTGGGCTCAATTGCACATTCACCATAAACCTATAGGTTTGTTAAATGTTAATGGTTATTATGATAAGTTGTTGTCTTTTCTTGATCATGCTGTGGAACAGGAATTTCTAACATCTTCTGCACGACAAATCATAATCTCTGCTACTACTGCTGAACAATTGATTGACCAACTACAATCTTTCATTCCTGTGATTGATCCTTCCATGAGTCGTATAAATTGGTCATCTACGGGAAGCCGTAAAAAGCTTAGATTGGATTTGAGCCTTCATTTGTGAATTTTTGTGTGTTTTGGTTTTATTATTGTGTTTTGTTATTTCTTATTTTTGTTTTAGTGTGTTTCAGGTTTGTCGGTGTTCGTTATTTCAGGTGATATCTTCTATACTCTATCTTTCTACCTTAAAACATTGAGGACAATGTCTCATTTTGGTTGGGGGGAGAGGGTAGTAGTTGATAAAAAAAAAAATTGTTTTTCATTTCATAAAGCATGTGCATAATTGTTGTTACTAGGATGGAAGAGTAAAGGAGTTCTTTTGTTAAAGTGACTCTTGAGACGCATCTTAGTAATCATTCTTAACAAGGTCTATTATAATACTTCCTGAAATATTCAGGTTTACAAACTCTCATATTGTTATCACTTAATTCTGCTCATATACTTATTTAACATGTATTCTTAAACCTTAATTTACACACACACATTTTAACATATGATTGTGGGTTGCATATTGGATTATTACATTATTTATGTTCTTTTGTTAAAGGTAACAACTAAGGGAAAGGGATTGTATATAATTAAAAAGAAAAAAAGAAAAAAAATGATGATAATAAAAATGTAGATAAGTTTGGTTTCGTAGCCTCCCTAACCTAAGCAATTAAGCTCGAAGGGGTGTTTTAACACCTAATACCCTAAAGTCAACTGACTTGGGAGCTATTGGCCTAACGCTTGTTACATGGGTTGAGGAGAAAAGCTTAAAGGAATCAAACATTGCACTATCTACATATCAGTATCTGCGACCCGAGTTACTAAGATCGTAGGGGTGTCTTAACACCTAATGCCCTAAGACCAACTGGTTTGGGAGTCATCAGCTGAAAGCTCATTACATGGGTTAAAGATGCATGATATTTTTAAATTATATGTATATAGATTTTTTTTTTAAAAAAAAAGAAAGAAAAAAAAGACAAAAATAATAATCCCAACCCAAGGAAGTTAACCTTAAACATTAGAACAAAAATTTTGTTTTCTTCCAAGAAAAGCCCCATAATTATGTGTTGATACATTGAGCACAAAAGAAAGGTTTATTAATATCTTGTTAAGTGGTATTGAGCAGATATATAAATTTAATGAGAGTTTGTTTATCTGGATAGATTAATGGAAGTTAAATGATGAATACCTTGCTTTATGAAATTTGTAAATTGTTTTAACGCTTTGATTACTAGGGACTAGTAATAAGCTGGTTGAGGGGTGTGATTAGTACTTAAAAGTGCATTTTTATCATGGTTTTATATCATCATTTTGCACTTAAAGTATCAATAACTCCTTAACCAAAGCATGTTTTATAATAATATATCTAATAATATAAGATACCTTTAATTTATGGTAAATGTTCATTTTAAATGCAGGCCTATCACATAAATGAAAATATTGATTGATGACTTTAAAAACTTAAATTGCAAAGGCAAAGAGATGGCCAAACTTAGAAAAGAGATGTCGGTGCGATCCAAACCGGAACACTGTTCGGTAATTGGAACCTCCTTTGTGTGTGGTTTCCAATTCAATAATAAGAGTTTATACTATACTTGTTTGATATACCATTAGTGGAACCTCTAACCTTGACATTTGTTATTATTATTGTTTAATCGTTACATTAATATTCCATCTCAAAGTTCTCATCTTCTTCTTCTTCTTCTCTTTCTTTTTCTTTATTATTATTATTATTATTATTATTATTATTATTATTATTATTATTACTACTATTACTACTACTACTACTATTATTATTAGTATTATTATTGCTACTATTATTATTGTTGTTGTTATTGTTACTATTGTTGTTGTTTATAATTGTTGTTTATAATTTGTACAATTAACCTCCCTGTGGTTCGACCCCGGTCTTGCCGGGTTATTTATTACTTCGACACTCCTGCACTTGGGAGAAGACATCAACTTGTTAGCTGAAAATGCTCAAAATTGGGACCCTTTTAGTCGTGTCAAGGCACCGAGTAAAACTCAACCTCACACATCTAGTGGAGGCATGTACAACCTTAGGGAAGATCATGACCTTCAAGCCAAGTTTGCATCTTTAGCTAGAAAAGTCGAGGCACTAGAATTGAAAAAGAGTGGTCAATTAAAATCTGTTGAAAACATTATGTGTCAAATCTGTGAAACAAATGAACACTCAACCAACGATTGTCCAACCTTGCCTTCTTTTAAGGAATGTCTCCATGAACAAGCCCATGCTTTAAACAGTTTCCAAAGGCCCAATCATAACCCATACTCGCAAACATACAATCCTGGTTGGAGAAATCACCAAAATTTTAGTTGGAAGAGTGACAATGCACAAACTTCACCACCACAATTTCAAGCACACTATAATTTCCAAAATTCTCATGGATATGCACCTCCTTATGCTCCACCTCCTAAAAGAAATCTTGAGGAAACATTGCATGCATTCATTGAAAAGCAAGAGACAATCAATACTCAACTTGCTCAAAACATGAAAAATTTTAAAGATACTCTTGCAAAATTAACATCTGCTCTTAGATTTCAAGAGAAAGGTAAGTTTCCATCTCAACCACAACAAAATCCCAAGGGGAAATACAATGCAAATGCAAGTAGTTTCGGAAGCCAACACATGGATCAAGTCAAATCAGTCACTACTCTGCGCAGTGGTAAGGTTGTTGAAAAACCCTCTCTTGAACCTTATGAGAAAGATGATGAGTCAATCTCTGAGGGTAAGAAAGGGGTTGAATCTGAAAATTGCAAAGAAACGAGAGATTCACCACCAGCACTTCCATTTCCTCAAGCCATGACCAAACAAAGGAAAGTCAATATCAACTCTGAAATTTTTGAAATTTTTAAACAGGTAAGGATCAATATACCTTTGTTGGATGCTATTAAACAGGTTCCTTTCTATGCTAAATTTTTGAAAGATCTATGCACTGTGAAGAGGAAACTGAATGTGACAAAAAAAAGCCTTTTTAGCAGAACAAGTAAGTGCCATTCTTCAGAACAATAATGCTTTGAAATATAAAGACCCTGGTTGTCCTACAATTTCTTGCTTTATTGGAGAACATAAAATTGAAAGAGTTTTACTTGATCTTGGAGCTAGTGTGAATTTACTTCCATATTCAGTTTTTCAGAGTCTCAATTTTGGTGAGTTAAAACCAACTTCTATATCTCTTTTACTTGCCGATAGATCTATAAAAGTGCCTAGAGGAATAATTGAAGATGTGTTAGTACAATTCGATAAATTCATTTATCCTGTGGATTTTATTGTCTTGGACACAGAACCTGTTGAAGCATGTAATTCATTTCCTGTTATTTTAGGACGTCCGTTTCTTGCAACCTCTAACGCATTGATTAATTGTAGGAATGGACTGATGAAGCTATCATTTGGAAACATGACATTGGAGATGAATATTTTCAACATTTGCAAGCAACCTGGAGATGATAATGATTTACAAGAAGTAGATCATATTGACGAATTAGTTTATGATCAACTTGAATCTACTTTAAGTAAAAATAAATTGGATGAATCTGAAGATTTGCAAATGATTTATTTTGAGGAAGAAATCACGGATGAAAAACGCACCGAAAATGTTGATGCGAATCTTTTATCAAAAGTGACAACAGATTCGACATCTGACATCACACCAATCGATGATTACTTTCCTAACAAATCCTTAATTTCTCCTAGTCCAATGCCTTGGTATGACAAAAATATCAATTTTCTTACTTTAGGAGATTTGCCAGCTGATTGGAGTACCCAAGACAAAGAAACGTTTTTGAACGAAGTGAAGAACTTTTATTGTGATGACCCTAACTTATTCAAATATTGTCCTGATCAAATATTTCAAAGATTCATTCCCGACAATGAGGTAAGTAGTGTCATTAAACTTTGTCATTCTGAAGCATGTGGGAGTTATTTTTTGTCAAAAAAGACAACTGCAAAAATCTTTCAAAATGGATTTTATTGGCCCACTATGTTCAAGGACACGCATGCATTCTGTAAAACTTGTGAAAATTATCAAAAAGTTGATACTGGTCAAAAAGTTTTGTTTTATAATTCTCAACTTTATTCATTCCCTAAAGAGCAAAGTTCAAGATGGAGCAATCCTTATAGGGCCTGTGATATTGAGAATTCAATGAATAACAATGCTTTTAGGGAAAACGGACATTGTTTGAAAGCTTACTTTGATAATTTTCCTAGTGAAAATGAATCACTTGGTTTGAATGATCTTGTAGATAAAGGTTGATTATTTTGTTTTTCTCACTTTGTTTTTGTGTTTCTTTTTGAGTGATAGTTTCTCTCACCCAGGTCAAATGGCGGACAACGGTACTCCGTGACTTAAGTCGGTTCTTTCGGTTTCCCACAATAACTGATATTTGTGTATATATTTGTGCAATTCTTTGAATCTCTTTTCCAATTCTCATTTGAAAATGGACACTAATCTTGAAAAATTGAAAAAGTATTTTCCCGCTCTACCTCAGCATGCGATTACAAAAATTTACCGTGCTAGATGTGCAAGATTGAGATTGTTAATGAATCATCGAATTCCTGAAGATATTCGCTGGTTGATTGAAGCAAAGGTCCGATTATCAGGTGAGTCCTCTAATTCCTTCATTTCACACATGCTTGGAACAGGTAAAAGCACTTTTGCAAAGAAACGTCGTGCAAAACGACTAGAAGTCTGTCATCGATGTGCTAGATGGACTTGTAATACACAATGTCGTTCTTTAGGAATGGTATCTATAAACCGTGAAGATAAAATACAATTCATTAAGGATGGCCTGAGTAAGGAGTCTTTAGATAATCTTCTATGGACTCTTGAGATGCATCCTAGTGGAGATGTGCATCGTGCAATTCATGATTTATGGCGACTATTTCATAAAGAACATGATCGACTTAGTCTTGGGAATCTGACTAAAAAAGACCTTGTTTGCCAGTTTTTAAGAAAATTGGATGGGAAGCCTATCCCCGACCCATAGAGGGCGTTTAAGCCGTTCTTGGACGTAAAACCAAGGGAAGATGTGAGCCACAATCACAACTACCTGTACATACACATGCTTGGTTTTATTATTGTGTTTTGTTGTTTCTTATATTTGTTTCAGTGTGTTTCAGGTTTGTCAGTGTTCGTTATTTCAGGTGATATCTTTTATACTCTATCTTTCTACCTTAGAACATTGAGGACAATGTCTTGTTTTAGTTGGGGGGAGAGGGTAGTAGTTGATAAAAAAAAAAATTGTTTTTCATTTCATAAAGCATGTGCGTAATTGTTGTTACTAGGATGGCAGAGTAAAGGAGTTCTTTTATTAAAGTAACTCTTGAGACGCATCTTAGTAATCATTCTTAACAAGGTCTATTATAATACTTCCTGAAATATTCAGGTTTACAAACTCTGGTATTGTTACCACTTAATTCTGCTCATATACTTATTTAACATGTATTCTTAAACCTTAATTACACACACACACACTTTAACATATGATTGTGGGTTGCATATTGGATTATTACATTATTTATGTTCTTTTGTTAAAGGTAGCAACTAAGGGAATGGAATTGTATATAATTAAAAAAAAAAGCAAAACATAAAAAAAGAAAAAGAAAAAAAAAAGAAAAAAATAAAAAAATGATGATAATAAAAATGTAGATAAGTTTGGTTTCGTAGCCTCCCTAACCTAAGCAATTAAGCCTGAAGGGGTGTTTTAACACCTAATACCCTAAAGTCAACTGACTTTGGAGCTATTGGCCCAACGCTTGTTACAAGGGTTGAGGAGAAAAGCTTAAGGAAATCAAACATTGCACTATCTACATATCAGTATCTGCGACCCGAGTTACTAAGCTCGTAGGGGTGTCTTAACACCTAATGCCCTAAGACCAACTAGTCTGGGAGTCATTAGCTGAAAGCTCGTTACATGGGTTAAAGATGTATGATGTTTTTAAATTATATATATATATATATTTAAAAAAAAAGAAGAAAAAAAGAAGAAAAAAAGAAGACAAAAATAATAATCCCAACCCAAGGAAGTAAACCTTAAACATTAGAACAAAAATTTTGTTTTCTTCCAAGAAAAGCCTCATAATTATGTGTTGATACATTAAGCACAAAAGAAAGGTTTATTAATATCTTGTTAAGAGGTATTAAGCAGATATCTAAATTTAATGAGAGTTTGTTTATCTGGATAGATTAATGGAAGTTAAATGATGAATACCTTGCTTTGTAGAATTTGCAAATTGTTTTTCTATTTAACGCTTTGATTACTAGGGACTAGTAATAAGTTGGTTAGGGGGTGTGATTAGTACTTAAAAGTGCATTTTTATCATGGTTTTATATCATCATTTTGCACTTGAAGTATCAATAACTCCTTAACTAAAGCATGTTTTATAATAATATATCTAATAATATAAGATACCTTTAATTTGTGGTAAATATTCAGTTTTAATGCAGGCCTATCACATAAATGAAAGGATTGATTGATGACTTTAAGAACTTAAATTGCAAGGATAAAGAGATGGCCAAACATAGAAAAGAGATGTCGGTGCAATCTAAACCGGAACACTGTTTGGTAATTGGGTCATATCTGGAGCTATATATCTCAGATTTAGATCCAATTTATATGGATGGAAAGGTAAGACATAGGCCTATAACTTTCATATGGAGCCCAAGATCTAAAAAGTCCATTTTCAAGTCCAAATTGTAGCAAAAACAAAGAAGCCCGAATCTGTCTTCCAACCCGAGCACTGTTCGGTATTTTGGCCATATCTGGAGTTCTAGAAGACCAAATGAGCTGAACGTTTTACACAAGAAAGCTGAGATAATTGCCTATAACTTTTATGTTTGCAACTGGCTCCAATTGTGACGTTATCAATGATGTTTTGGGCAGACAAGAGAAGAAAGGATTGTCACCAAGTCAAAAGTTGGCCACCCACTTATCAATTAGTCATCAAATCAATAGTTCCCAATTTTGGCCTATAAAAGGAGGCATTTGCCATGTATTTAGGCATCTTGGTCTACAGATCAAGATCATGCTCTTTCTTTCTCTCTTTGTATCTTTTGTAATGTTTATGCTTTGCTTTCATTAATATCAAGTTTATGCCTTTCATTTCCTTTCACTTACTTAGTTAACTTTAATCTTATTTATGTTCTTATTTTGTTTATTTATTTTTCTTTCTTTCATTATGTCTAGCTAAGTTTATTATGTCAAGGTTACACTAATGGTGTAAGAATAAGTATAGTGTAAACTTAATATGGACTATAATGTTTGATACTAACATGTTTTATATTTGTTATCTTGTTCACTATTTAATACTTTGCTTGTTAAATGACTAATTTTGATTTATGTTGTATAACACTTGGTACAACAAATACTTGGCACTCTCATAGCCCATACTATATGGTATAACCGACACCTAAGCTATGAAAGGAACTTGATTTGTTGTTAACATAAGTTATAATCATGAATGCTTGACGAGATTTACAAGTACTAGCATTAATTGAATAAGATGACTAATGTAATCATGTTAACAATCTATAATCTAATTGGACCCTCCTTTGTGTGTGGTTTCCAATTGAATAATAAGAGTTTATACTATACTTGTTTGACATACCATTAGTGGAACCTCTAACCTTGACATTAGTTATTATTATTGTTTAATCTTTACATTAATTTTCCATCTCCAAGTTCTCATCATCTTCTTCTTCTCTTTCTTTATTATTATTATTATTATTATTATAGTTATTATTGTTATTGTCATTGTTGTTATTATTGTTATTACTATTATTATTGTTGTTGTCTTATTGTCATTTATAATTTGTACATTTAACCTCCCTGTGGTTCGACCCCGGTCTTGCCGGGTTATTTATTACTTCGACACTCCTGCACTTGGGAGAAGACATCAA
>NW_011502089.1:0-4230 GCF_000495115.2 Populus euphratica | reverse complement strand
TAGTAGTAGTAGTAGTAGTAGTAGTAGTAGTAGTAGTAGTAGTAGTAGTAGTAGTAGTAGTAGTAGTAGTAGTAGTAGTAGTAGTAGTAGTAGTAGTAGTAGTAGTAGTAGTAGTAGTAGTAGTAGTAGTAGTAGTAGTAGTAGTAGTAGTAGTAGTAGTAGTAGTAGTAGTAGTAGTAGTAATAATAATAATAATAAAGAAAGAGAAGAAGAAGAAGATGATGAGAACTTTGAGATGGAATATTAATGTAACGATTAAACAATGATAATAACAAATGTCAAGGTTAGAGGTTCCACTAATGGTATATCAAACAAGTATAGTATAAACTCTTATTATTGAATTGGAAACCACACACAAAGGAGGTTCCAATCAGATTATATATTGTTAACATGATTACATTAGTCATCTTATTCAATTAATGCTAATACTTGTAAATCTCGTCAAGCATTCATGATTATAACTTATGTTAACAACAAATCAAGTTCCTTTCATAGCTCAGGTGTCGGTTATACCATACATTATGGGCTATGAAAGTGCCAAGCATTTGTTGTACCAAGTGTTATACAACATAAATCAAGATTAGTCATTTAACAAGCAAAGTATTAAAGAGTGAACAAGATAGCAAATATAAAACATGTTAGTATCAAACATTAAAGTCCATATTAAGTTTACATTATACTTATTCTTACACCATTAGTGTAACCTTTTCACCTTGACATAATTAACTTAGCTAGACATAATGAAAGAAAGCAAAATAGATAAACAAAATAAGAACATAAAAGTTAACTAAGTAAAGGAAAGGAAATGAAAGGCATAAACTTAATATTAATGAAAACAAAGCATAAAAAATACAAAGAGAGAAAGGAAGAGCATGATCTTGATCTGAACACCAAGATGCCTAAATGCATGGCAAATGCCTCCTTTTATAGGCCAAAATTGGGAACTATTGATTTGATGACTAATTGATAAGTGGGTGACCAACTTTTGACTTGGTGACAATCCTTATCTTCTCTTGTCTGCCCAAAACGTCATTGATAACGTCAAAATTGGAGCCAGTTGCAAACATGAAAGTTGTAGGCAATTGTCTCAGCTTTCTTGTGTAAACAATTCAGCTCATTTGGACTTCTAGAACTCCAGATATGGCCAAAATACCGAACAGTGCTCGGGCTGGAAGACAGATTCGGGCTTCTTTGTTGTTGCTACAATTTGGACTTGATAATGGCCTTTTTAGATCTTGGGCTCCATATGAAAGTTGTAGGCCTATGTCTTACCTTTCCATCCATATAAATTTGACCTAAATCTGAGATCTGTAGCTCCAGATATGGCCCAATTACCGAACAGTGTTCCGGTTTGGATTGCACTGACATCTCTTTTCTAAGTTTGGTCATCTCTTTATCCTTGCAATTTAAGTTCTTCAAGTCATCAATCAATCCTTTCATTTATGTGATAGGCCTGCATTAAAAATAGATATTTACCACAAATTATAGGTATCTTATCTTATTAGATACATTATTATAAAACATATTTTAGTTAAGGAGTTATTGATACTTCAAGTGCAAAATGATGATATAAAACCATGATAAAAATGCACTTTTAAGTACTAATCATATAACTTATACATCTGCTATGAGAGGAACTTGATTTGTTGTTAACATAAGTTATAATCATGAATGCTTGACAATATTTGCAAGTATTAACATTATCCAAATAAAATAACTATAATCATGTTAACAATTTATAATCTGATTGGAACCTCCTTTGTGTGTGGTTTCCAATTCAATAATAAGAGTTTATACTATACTTGTTTGATATACCATTAGTGGAACCTCTAACCTTGACATTTGTTATTATTATTGTTTAATCCTTACATTAATTTTCCATCTCCAAGTTCTCATAATCTTCTTCTTCTTCTTCTTCTATATTACTACGTCTTCTTCTTCTTTTATTATTAGTATTGTTGTTGTTGTTGTTGTTGTTATATTATTGTTATTGTTGTATTATTGTTATTTATAATTTATATAATTAACCTCCTTGTGGTTCGACCCCGATCTTGTTGGGTTATTTATTACTTCGACACTCCTATATTTGAAAGAAAACATCTATTTTTTGGTTGTGTCATGATTCTTTGATAAGTGCTTCACCCCACAGATCTAATCCTAGTAATGCCCAACTTTATAAGAAAAAAAGGAAAAACGAGTTGTCAATGAAGTCTCTAAGGTGAGTTTAAAGGTTAAGTGTATTAATTGTTTAGGTTTTGGTCGTTATCTTTTTAGATTGCACCTCTAAACCCTTAATTATCAAAAAATATAAGGATATAGGTAAAGAGAAATATTGTAGTGTTGAAGTTTATGAGCATAATCTCGAGGATTTTAGTGACCTAGATGACGAGGATGTTTAAGAAGAGGGACTTAAGACAATGAGTCTACGTAAGCTTGAGAATGATGTTAAGGAAAAGTCTAATATGTCTGCTTTAATGGTAGAGGAAGTTTTAGGAAACTCTTATAGAAATAAGGATGATCTTAGAAGAGTCTCATGATTTTAGACCTCCTAAACTATTTGATTCCTTGCCCCACATGCTTGGTGTCCAACACATCATAAGTTTAGGACATCATGTTGAGCTTTCTGACCCTTTACCTCATACATGTGATAAAGAAAATGAAGATAATTCTAGTTTACTTGATTGTGTCCATATCATATCTACACATGTTTCAAACAATATTTGATTCCACACCCTTGATCATTTAATGTTCATAGTTACAAACCTGAGAAGCCTATAAAACATTTTCTCATATCTTTTCATAATAGGATGTTTTAAGTCAACTGAGTCGTTACCATGTAGAGTTCATAATTTGCATGTTGAGATCATGAAACAAATTCAATCAAGTAATGAACAATACAAATTTTAAGCTGATTTACTTAAGTATCATGATACATTTAATGTTGGAAATTATTTCATGATACAAATTAGACCTGAACGATGTCCTTTGAAAACCTATTATAAATTGCAAGTAAGTAGTGCTAGACCATTCAAAGTGTTGCAAATGATTGATCAAATAATTATGTCATAAATTGCCATTAAACTTTGATATTAACTCTGCTTTTAATATGAAGAACCTCATTATTTATAAAATACAACTTATCCTTGATGCTCATTTTGATACCCTTACCTCATTATCCGTATCTTTAGCATAAAAGGAACATATTAATATGCTACTTTGAATGTACAAGTTGTTTTTACAAGGGATGATGAAATTCATCAAATCCCAATATATAGGCTCGACGACCAGATTCAAACTAAACTTGGATTATCAGAGAGACATCATAACAACTTGATCCTTACTTTTGATAGCATTATCAGAGCTACCTTAACCTATACTTGACGAGGTCAAGTTCTTCCAACCTTGAGAGAATTGATGGGGACACCAAACCAAAAACATTGGTTACACACGTGTATAATCATAGACGATGAAGGATAACCCAAACCATTGAGAAATTAGGCTCTAGCTTATGTTTTTGGGTTGAATTTATATGAACTTTTAGTTAAGATTTATTAATTTGATTTTATTTGTTAGATTTGATTTAATTATTGTTGTGTATTTTATTTAGTAGGCCGTAAGCCCAAATGTTTGTTCTAGTTAGGGTTTTAGTATTTATATCATACTTTTTTAAATGTTAGAGAGTTTTTGATAATTAATGAAAATATTACAGGCTTTGCATATTTTCAATCCCCTTTCTTCTTCTTCTTTTTTTTTTTTAAAAAAGCTTCTTTCTTTTATTGCTTTAATTTTATTATTTATTGTCTCGCATCAGAAAATTTTTAAAAATAGTCTATAAAAAATCATTTTTCGTGGAACAAACAAGGTTTAAAAAAAAGAAACCTATGCTTGGAAAAGAAGATAAAGAACAAACCCTAAACAATCCCTGTTAGTCCTTAACCTAATGCAAAACCTCTTTCCTCTTTTCTGCAACCTATGCTTGTCTTCCCTGGGAATTTTAACAAGTATCTTTACTGGCATTCACATTGAAAAAAAAAAACATATAGCGGTCAAATCAACTCTCTCAGTAGCTTTTGCTATCTTTTTCTTTTTCTCTCATTCTTCTATTTTTCCTCTCATTCAAACCCTATTTATAAACAAATACAATATGACAACAACATTAATTAATCATCCTAACCAACATAAAAAAAAAAAAAACAAAAAACAAAAAAGCTAGCTTCTCTCCATGCTATT
>NW_011502047.1:18952-27008 GCF_000495115.2 Populus euphratica | reverse complement strand
TCTTAGTTGTGGTCTTTGCATTAGACAAGTTTAGGTCTTATTTAGTTGGATCTCTTGTTATTGTTTTCACTAATCATGTGGCATTGAAATATTTACTTACAAAACAAGATGTCAAGCCACATTTGATTTGATGGATCCTCTTACTCCAAGAGTTTAACCTTAAAATTTGAGATAAAAAGAGAGTAAAGAATGTAGTGGCTAATCGTTTATCCCGTCTTTCAAGCGATGAGACCATAATTGATGAATCTTCAATAAATGAACTCTTTGCTAATAAAAAATTATTTTATATAGGCGTTGTCTCCTACATTGGCTCTCCATGGTATCCTTACATAACAAATTACCTAGCCATATGTCACATTCTTTCTTATTAGTCTAAACTTAACAAATAACAATTCTTGCGCAATGTGCGTATCTTTTTTTTGGGATGACCCTTACCTATTTAAATACTACCTTGATCAAATTGTTAAGTGGCATCCCTATTCATGAAATTTCAAGTGTCATTAATTTTTTCCATACATTTGCCTATGGTGGGCATTTCTCTTCCAAGAAAACCATTGCTAAGATCTTGTAGTGTGGTTTTTATTGGCCCACCATGTTTAAAAATATTCATGCCTTCTGTGTTACATGTGACCGATGCCAACAACTAGGTAACCTCACTAGGCATAACATGATACCCCTTAACCCCATTCTTGTTTCGAAAATATTTTATTGTTAGGGGATTGACTTTATGAGACCTTTTCCAAGTTCATGTGGCTACCAATTTATCCTTGTAGCTGTTGATTATGTGTCTAAATAGGTGGAGGCCATTGCATTTCGAACCAATAACCATCGAGTTATGGTCAAATTCTTGAAAAAAAATATTTTCTCTCGTTTTGGCATGCCCCGGGCTATTATTAGTAATAAGGGAAAGCATTTTTGTAACAAGCCCGTTGAGATGTTGATAAGAAAATATGGTGTAATTCACAAGGTTAGTACCCTTTATCACCCACAGACTAGTGGCCAAGCTGAGTTGGCAAATAGGGAGATCAAGAGCATTTTAGAGAAAACAGTCCATCCAAACCGTAAAGATTGGTCTTTACAACTAGTTGATGCTTTGTGGGCATATTGCACTACTTATAAGACCTCTTTAGGAATATCTTCTTATAGACTAGTTTATGGAAAGCCTTGTCATCTCCTAGTTGAGATTGAGCACTGTGCATATTAGGCCGTCTAGTAATTCAATGACAATGAAAACAAAAAACAAGGTTGGCAAAAATAGAAAGTTTCAATTGGATGAATTAGAGGAGCTGAGAAATGATGCATTTGAAAATACAAAAATTTCAAAACATAAAATGAAAACTTTGCATGGTAAACATATTCTTAGAAAATCCTTTCATGTTGGTCAAAAGGTTCTCTTGTATAATTGATGATTACATCTCTTTCCTGGGAAATTGAGGACAAAATGGATTGGTCCATTTGTGATTAAATCCATCTTTGAGCATGGTGTCTTTGAGGTAGAAAATCCTAAGAATGGAAATGTTTTCAAAGTAAATAGTCATTGATTGAAACTTTATCTTGAAAACTTTATGGCTAAAGTTGAGATATTGGATCTTGAAGATCCAATATCGTTGTAGTATCAGAAGTAATGAGTTTTTCTTTTTTTCTTCCTCTTTTACTTTTCCAACTCTTATATTTACTTGTTCATGCATTAGGGACAATGCATTATTTTAAGTTAGGGGGTGTGAGGTTATTTATTTGCAAACAAAAAAAAATGATTTAATGTTTCTTTTAGTTGTGATTACAGGCAAAAAAAAAAAAACAAGAATCAAGCAAGAAGTCAGCTCATGTCTAATTCAATCAGATATTCAAACTTGAAAAAAAGAGAAGTAATAATTTTCTAATCTTTATTCTTTTTTCTGTTTTTTTACATTGAGGATAATGAAAAACTTAATTTTAGACATTTAATTAGGTTGAATGCTTAAGATGACTATGCTGGTTTGAAAAAAAAAAAAGGTGAGTGAAACATGTTTAGGATCAACATTACATTTTTGGATTTATTATTATGTTGAACATTGTATGCTTTAATTTGAGATATATAATGTCTTATAAAGCAAGATATAACATACTTTTTTCTTTAAGATTATTGAAGTATATCTTTCCTTCTAAAAGTTATGTGAGTTGTGTGATTATACATAAAAGATGAGTGTGATGCTTTACTTGTGACCATCCCTTTTTATCTAGGTCTAAACAAGGTTTAAGTAAATAGAGTAATAATTATTAGACAATTAAATAAATAAATGTGTACAAAGTTCTATCTACTTCAATGTTTTGAGTTGCTCAATAGCTTAGGGTATTCATCACAAATGTTTATCTTTAGGTCAAACAGCAGCTTGAAATATGAGTATGCAAAAGCACTTTAAGTTTGTGACTTTATGAGTAACTAGGTATATTCATCATAAATGTTTGTATTCGTATTAAAAGGGAAGTGACCACTTAAAGATAAAGAATAAATAATATCTTAAAAAACAAAAAAGTAAGAAAGAAAAAAATATATAAATAAGATTATGTTGTATTCACAAATGTTTGTATTCTTTAATTTGCTACCTTGTTTATAGTAGTGAGAAGGGAAGATTCCAAGTTAAATTTTCACGTGAATCAATTATGTTGGTTGCATGATAAATAAGATTGAATTTAAAATTTTGTATGGATATTTAATTTAGAGAATGTGAGTATGTTTATTTTTCTTTATTTGCTATTGTGTATACTCTAAGTTGAAGATACTAATATTTACATGATAGGTCCTTCAAGTATAATGAGTCAAGCCTAATTATGGTTATTATTATTCTATTTATTTCAAAGATTTTATGTTTTGTTTTACTTGAGGACTAGTAAAATCTAAGTTGAGGGGTGTGATTGTGCATCAAAAGTATCAATAAGTCTCTTATTTTACATTTGTATTTATTGTTTTTATTTTGGTTTTTTATAATAATTGATGTGATTTTTAGTAATGAAGTTTTTTTTAATGTTTTAATAGGTTTTTGGAGCTTAAATGGATTATTTTAGAAAATTTAACATCGGAATTCAGAACAAAGAATTAAAGAGAAATTTAGTTGAAGTTTAAAGCAAATCTTGGTTCAAATAAGTGCTCTAAATTTGCCCCAAAAATTAATTTTATTCCAATCCTAAAAAAGATTATCATATGATCTATTTCAAGCTCAAACTTGTTTTATATTATGTACAAACTTTAACCATCAAACACTCAAGATTTCAATGTTAATCTTAGCCCAAATAATAGGTACATTTGTATCCTTACATGATGCTTAAATTTAGCCCTAAATCAGCCTCCAAATTAGTCCAAGCACAATCTATGATCTTACATGTCCACACAACAAATAACAATTGATTTATTTTGGGTAATCCATTGATTCAAAAGGGCAAGAACATGGATGGAAAGTTGGAGGGAACATTGCTACATTATTTTGGGTCGAAAAGAAGAAAGAGATAGCTCATAGAAGAAAACGTGCACCAAAATGGTTTCCAAGTTGGCCTGATTTGATTTTTCAGAACACCTTTCGATGTTTTGCATATAACTTTTAACTCAGGTGTCCAAAGGATCTGTTCTTTAATGAGCTGGAAAGATGACATAATTTCCTATAAATATGTCTCAAATAGCCATCTCCAAAAAAGGCTTCGAGGACGGTTGAAATTGCTGTCTAAAATTAGCATCATATTTATGTTTGAATTTTTACTGAAATTGTGTTGTATTGTTCTTTGTAAATTTCAGTTCTTTAGTATGTAAAACTTATTATTTCATTTTATTAGTCATTTAACAAGCAAAGTATTAAAGAGTGAATAAGATAACAAATATAAAACATGTTAGTATCAAACATTAAAGTCCATATTAAGTTTACATTATACTTATTCTTACACCATTAGTGTAACCTTTTCACCTTGACATAATTAACTTAGCTAGACATAATGAAAGAAAGAAAAATAAATAAACAAAATGAGAACATAAATAATATAAAAGTTAACTATGTAAAGAAAAGGAAATGAAAGGCATAAACTTGATATTAATGAAAGTAAAGCATAAACATTACAAAAAATACAAAGAGAGAAAGGAAGAGCATGATCTTGATCTGGAAATCAAGATGCCTAAATGCATGGCAAATGCCTCCTTTTATAGGCCAAAAATGGGAACTATTGATTTGATGACTAATTGATAAGTGGGTGACCAACTTTTGACTTGGTGACAATCCTTATCTTCTCTTATTTCTCCAAAACGTCATTGATAATATCAGAATTCGAACCACTTAAAAACATGAAAGTTGTAAGAAATTGTCTCAGCTTTCTTGTGTAAAACATTCAGCTCATTTGGACTTCTAGAACTCCAGATATGGCCAAAATACCGAACAGTGCTCGGGCTGGAAGATAGATTCGGGCTTCTTTGTTGTTGCTACAATTTGGACTTGAAAATGGCCTTTTCAGATCTTGGCTCCATATGAAAGTTGTAGGCCTATGTCTTACATTTCCATCCATATAAATTGGACCTAAATCTGAGATATATAGCTCCAGCTATGACCCAATTACCGAACAGTGTTCCGGTTTGGATTGCACCGACATCTCTTTTCTAAGTTTGGCCATCGTTTTGTCCTTTTAATTTCAACTCTTAAACTCATCAATCAATCATTTTATTTATGTGATAGGCCTGCATTTAAAATGAATACTTGACATAAATTAATAGTATCTTATATTATTAGATATGTTATTATAAAACATATTTTAGTTAAGGAGTTATTGATACTTCAAATGCAAAATGATGATATAAAACCTTAACAAAAATGCACTTTTAAGTACTAATCAAGACTACAGCTGGCCTACATATAGGTGGTTTGATTTTCTTTTTAATTTCTCATCTACCCTTCCTTTCATTTCTACTCAACCCATACATTCAACAAATACAGAAGTGTGTAGAAATGGCAAGTTCCTCAGGTCATCAAATAAGAAATATTTGTGTTTTCGGTGGATCTAGTCCTGGGAAAGAAAAGGAGTTTTTAGAATCAGCAAATCATCTTGGTCAGGTGCTAGTTGAGAAAAAGATTCATTTAGCATATGAGAGAGGCAATCTTGGGTTAATGAAAGATGCATTAATAGCTGTATTTTTAGGAGGAATTCAAGTTTTAGGGGTTGTCCCCAAAACTTTAGCAGAAGGGACATCATTGGAAAAACAATTGGAGAAGAACTTCAGGTCTCCACAATGTCAGCTCGAATGAATGCAATGTTTAACCATGCTGATGCCTTCATTGCTTTATGCACATTCACTATAAACCCATAGGTTTGTTAAATGTTAATGGTTATTATGATAAGTTGTTGTCTTTTCTTGATCATGCTGTGGAATAGGAATTTCTAACATCTTCGACATAAAAAATCATAATCCCTGTTGTTACTTCTAAACAATTGATTGACCAACTATAATTTTTTACTCTTGTAATTGATCCTTCTATGAGTCGCATAAATTGGTCAACTAAGGAAAGTCGTAAAAAGCTTAGATTGAATTTGAGCCTTCATTTATGAATCATTGTGTCTTTTTTTTTTCTTAATAGTATATTATTTTGTGTTTTGTTGTTTCTTATATTTGTTTAAGTGTGTTTCAGGTTTATTAGTAGCCGCTGTTTCAGGTGATGTCTTCTATGTTCTATCTTTCTACCTTAAGACATTGAGGACAATGTCTTGTTTTGGTTGGGGGGAGAGGGTAGTAGTTGATAAAAAAAAAAAATTGTTTTTCATTTCATAAAGCATGTGCATAATTGTTGTTACTAGGATGGCAGAGTAAAGGAGCTCTTTTGTTAAAGTGACTTTTGAGATGTATCTTAGTAACCATTTTAACAAGGTTTATCATAATACTTCTTGAAAAATTTAGGTTTACAAACCCTCGTATTGTTATCACTTAATTCTGCTCATATACTCATTTAACATGTATTATTAACCTTAATTTGTACATACACACTTTAACATATGATTGTGGATTGCACATTGGATTATTACATTATTTATGTTCTTTTATTAAAGGTAACAACTAAGGGAAATGATATTATATAATTTGCAAACAACAAAAAAAGCAAAAAAAATGATGATAATAAAATAAAGATAAGTTTGATTTCGTAACCTCCCTAACCTAAGCAATTAAGCCTGAATGGGTGTTTTAACACCTAATGCCCTAAAGTCAACTGACTTGGGAGCTATTGGCCCAACACATATTACATGTGTTGAGGAGAAAAGCTTAAAGGAATCAAACATTACACTACCTATGTATCAGTATCTGCAACGTAAGTTATTAAGCTCGAAGGGGTGTTTCAACACCTAATGCCCTAAGACCAACTGATATGGGAGTCATTAGCTGAAAGTTCGTTATGTGGGTTAAAGATGCATTATGTTTTTAATTTATATGTGTATTAATAAAAAAAAAATCTCAACCTAAAGAAGTTAAGTTTAAACATTAGAACAAAAATTTTATTTTCTTCCAAGTAAAGCCCTATAACTATACGTTGATATATTGAGTACAAAAGAAAGGTTTATTAATATATTGTTTAAGAGTTATTGAGCATATATATAAATTTAATGAGAGTTTGTTTATTTGGATAGATTAATAGAAGTTGAATGATGAATACCTTACTTTATGAAATTTGCAAATTCTTTTTCTATTTTAATGTTTTACTTACTAGAGATTAGTCATAAGCTAGTTGGGGGTGTGATTAATACTTAAAAGTGTATTTTTATCAAGGTTTTATATTATTATTTTTCACTTGAAATATCAACAACTCCTTAACTAAAGCATGTTCTATAATAACATATCTAATAATATAATATACCTTTAATTTATGGTAAATATTCATCTTAAATGCATGTCTATGACATAAATAAAAGAATTGATTGATGAGTTTAAGTACTGAAATTGAAAGGAAAAAGAGAGGGCTAAACTTAAAAAAAGATGCTAGTGTAGTCCAAACTGAAACACTATTCTGTAATTAGGTTATCTCTGGAGCTGTGGATCTTGGATTTAGATTCATTTTATATGGATGGAAAAGTAAGACAATGGCCTACAACTCTCATGGAGTCCAAGATTTAAAAAGATCGGTTTCAAGTCCAAATTGTAGCAATAACAAAGAAGTTCGAATCTATCTTACAACCCGAACATTGTTCAGTGTTTAGCCCATATTTGGTGTCCAAATGACCTTTTTTTTTTTTATGGAAAGCTGAGACAATTTTCTAGAACTTTCATGTGTACAAATGGTTTCAATTCTGACGTTATCAATGATATTTTATTCAGACAAGAGGATAAGGATTATCACCAAGTTAAGATGTGCCCATCCACTCATCAATTATTTATCAAACTAATAGTTCTAAATTTTGGCCTATAAAAGGAGGCATTTACTATGTATTTTAACATCTTTGTTTCTAGATCAAGATCATGCTCTTGTTTTCTCTCTTTGCACTTTTGTAATGCTTAAGTTTTGTTTTCATTAATATCTTGTTTATGTATTTCAATTCCTTTCTTTTACTTAGTTAACTTTTATTTTATTTATGTTCTTATCTTGTTTATTTATATTTCTTTGTTTCATTATGTTTAGCTAAGTTTATTATGTCAAGGTGAAAAGGTTACACTACTGGTGTAAGAATAAGTATAGTGTAAACTTAACATGGACTTTAATGTTTGATACTAACATGTTTTATATTTGTTATATTGTTCACTCTTTTATAATTTGCTTGTTAAATAACTAATCTAGATTTATGTTGTATAACACTTGGTACAACAAATGCTTTGCACTTTCATAGTACAAACTGTATGGTATAACCAATACTTGTTGACACGATGAAAAGATTGATGTCTTCTCCCAAGTGTAGGAGTGTCGAAGTAATAAATAACCCGGCAAGACTGGAGTCAAACCACAGGGAGGTTAATTGTACAAATTATAAACAACAACAATAGTAACAATAACAACAACAATAATATTAGTTGCAATAATAATAATAGTAATAGTAGTGGTAGTAGTAGTAGTAATAATAATAATAATAATAA
>NW_011502047.1:18004-18303 GCF_000495115.2 Populus euphratica | reverse complement strand
GAGTTATTGATACTTCAAGTGCAAAATGATGATATAAAACCTTGATAAAAATACACTTTTAAATACTAATCACTTGTGCTATAAATGGAATTTGATTTGTTGTTAACATAAGTTATAATCATGAATACCTAACAACATTTACAGGTATTAACATTATTCGAATAAGATAACCAATGTAATCATGTTAACAATTAATAATCTAATTAGAACCTCTTTTGTGTGTGGTTTCCATTTAAGTAGTAAAAGTTTATACTATACTTGCTTGAAATACCATTAGTGGATCCTCTAACCTTGACATT
>NW_011502047.1:0-17890 GCF_000495115.2 Populus euphratica | reverse complement strand
TATTATTATTATTATTATTATTATTGTTGTTGTTGTTATATTGTTGTTGTTTATAATTTATACAATTGATCTCTTTGTGGTTCGACCCGGTCTTACTAGGTTATTATTATTTTGACACTCCTGCACTTGGGAGAAGACATCAATCTTATGGTCGTGTCATATTTGCACAAATTAAAGGATTAAAAAAGTGATAACATTCATATTTTTTTAAAAAAAGGCAGCATCTCCTATATACGAGAGATTACCCAAAATTTTATTGCTTATAAATACATATCAATAAATAAAGCTACAAATCAATTGATTTTATTTATGACAAGTTGACACGACTAAAAGATTGATGTCATATCCCAAGTACAGGAGTGTTGAAGTAATAAATAATCCAGCAAGACCGAGATTGAATTACAAGAAGGTTGATTATATAATAATAATAATAATAAGTTAAAGAGGACTTTAAGATTGTAAGATTAATGTGAGGATTATGATGAGAACTTGGAGATGGAAAATTAATGTAAGGATTAAACAATAATAATAACAAATGTCAAGGTTAGAGGTTCCACTAATGGTATATCAAACAAGTATAGTATAAACTCTTTTTATTACTCAACTAGAAATCACACATAAAGGACATTCCAAACAGATTATAAATGGTTAACATGATTACATTAATTATCTTATTTGAATAATGTTAATACTTGTAAATGTTGTCAAGTCTTCATGATTACAACTTATGTTAACAACAAATCAAGTTCCTTTCATAACAAAGGTGTAGGTTATAATATACGGTTGAGTTATGAAATTATCAAGTATTTGTTGTACCAAGTGTTATACAACATAAATCTAGATTAACCATTTAACAAGCAAAGTATTAAGAGTAAAGAAGATAACAAATACAAAATATGTTAGTATTAAACATTAAGGTCCATGTTGAGTTTACATTATACTTATGCTGAGTTTACATTACATTTATTCTTACACTATTAGTATAACCTTTTTAGCTTGACAAAATAAATTTAACTAAACATAATGAAAAAAGAGAAACATAAATAAATAAGAAAAAAACATAAATAAGATATAGGTTAACTAAGTAAAGGAAAGGAAATAAAAAGCATAAACAAGAGGTTAATGAAAGCAAAACTTAAATATTACAAAAATATAAAGAAAAAAAGCTAGTAAATAATCTTGATCTGAAAACCAAGATGCCTAAATGCATGACAAATACCTCCTTTTATAGGCCAAAATTAGAAACTATTGATTTGATGACTAATTGTTAAGTAGGTGGCCATATCTTAACTTGGTGATAATTTTTATCTTCTTATCTACTAAAAACATCATTGTTAATGTCAGAATTTGAACAAACTTAAATCATGAAAGTTCTAGGAAATTATTTTAGTTTTTCAGGAAAAAAATTGCGATCACTTAGACTTCTAGAACTCGAGATATGAGCTAAACACTGAACAGTGTCTAGGCTGCAGGGCAGATTCAGATTTCTCCATTGTTGCTAAGATTTGGATTTTCAAATAGTAGAATTGAGTATGGCCTTCCTGTGAATGTTTTAGGCTTATATCTTAGCTTTCTATCCATATAGAACAGACCTAAATCTAATATCTATTACTTCAGATATGATCCAATGACCGAACAGTATTCCAATTTGGGTTGAACCAACATTTGTTTTCAAAGTTTGACCCTTTTATTTATGTGATAGGCCAGCATTTAAGATAAACATTTACCATAAATTATAGGTATCTTATGATATCAGACTTGTTATTATAAAATATGTTTTAGTTAAGGAGTTATTGATACGTCAAGTGTAAAACAATGATATAAAACCTTGATAAAAATATATTTTTAAGTACTAATCACAAATCCTTGTTCATATTTCCTTGACTAACAAATTTTTTTTTTCTATTATGAGTTTCTATATGTGATTAGTACTTAAAAGTGCATTTTTATCATGGTTTTATATCATCATTTTGCACTTGAAGTATCAATAACTCATTAACTAAAACATGTTTTATAATAACATATCTAGTAATATAAGATACCTCTAATTTATGATAAATATTCATTTTAAATGCAGGTCTGTCACATAAATAAAAGGATTAATTGATAAGTTTAAGAACTGAAATTGAAAGGACAAAAAGATGGCCAAATTTAGAAAAAAGATGTTAGTATAGTCCAAACCGGAACACTATTCAGGAATTGGGTCATATATGAAGCTGTCAATCTTGGATTATCAAATTAATAGTTCCCAATTTTGGCCTATAAAAGGAGGCATTTGTCATGCATTTAGGCATCTTGGTTTCCAGATCAAGATCATGCTCTTGGTTTCTCTCTTTGTACTTTTTTAATGCTTAGTTTTGCTTTCATTAATATCAAGTTTATGCCTTTCATTTCCTTTTCTTTACTTAGTTAACTTTTATCTTATTTATGTTCTTATTTTGTTTATTTATTTTTCTTTCTTTCATTATATTTAATTAAGTTTATTATATCAAGGTGAAAAAGTTATACTAATGGTGTAAGAATAAGTTTAATACTAACATGTTTTGTATTTGTTATCTTGTTCACTTTTAATACTTTAATTATTAAATGGTTAATCTAGATTTATGTTGTATAACACTTGGTACAACAAATACTTCACACTCTCATAGCCCATACTGTATGGTATAACCAACACCTAAACTATAAAAGGAACTTAATTTGTTGTTAACATAAGTTATAATTATGAATACCTGACAAGATTTACAAGTATTTTCTCGACTTTTTGTTTTTAGAATATTTATTAAATACAATATTACAAGTTTTTCACCTATCCTTATAAATTAAGAGGGCGAGAGGAAGTCAACGTGCGATGATTTTTCCAGCAAAACTAAATGGTTTTTTTTTTCTCTCTCTCTTTATCATCCAAGGGACGAGCTCCCACACTATGACTTCAATGATGGGAACAATCTCCACACTTCCGTGCTCCAATGAACTATTTCTCCACCTTACTCTATTTAATAGTGGTACGTCGATCCCTCGGGTAAGTTACGAATATAACTTAATGTTATGTACACGTGGTGATATTCTTAATTTCTTTTCAAGTGTTTTACCCACGGATCCCATTAAACCTCTGTCTTTCTTGGCCTTGATCTCAAGACTAAGACCACCTTTGACTAATCTACTACCATTGGAAGGTTAGCTGCCTATATATATGCCTATGTATGAACGACTAGGATTGCCTTTGACTAGTAATGAATTCATTGCAGTATTAGGCATAATTTCTTTGTTAATGGCGAATAAGATCTATATATAAGCATGGATGAGAAAAATGCTTAGATAAATCTAAATTATATAATGAAATCTTCATCGCCCTCTTTTACTTAAATAATACAACATGAAACTTCATGCACTTTAAAGTTCATGAGAAGAGATGAAAAAAGAATTTTTTTAAGATCTTTATATTCATTGAGTATTTTCCTTATTAATATTTTAAATCAATAATGAGTTCTAGTAGTTATATAAAATATTGTAAACGGACACTTAAATTGGACCCTTGTTCCTAAAGAATCAATTCAACCAACAAGACAGGAGGCTGATATGCTGTACTTCAGAGATAGAAGAATCAGATTTCATGCAATATATAGAGGAACCTCGTTACAAATACACAAAAACACAGCCGGGATAACTTTTTTTTTTTTAATTTAAAAATATCCTAAATGGGTAGCAAATGAAAATTTCTTGTCGTCTTACCTTATTTTAAAAACATCTTACATTTTCTCTTCGCATATTCACACGATAAAGTCTAGAATACGAATATCCAACACACACTATTGATGTACATAAAAAGTATTTATTGAATGAAGACTTGACATGCATGGTTACACTATCTCTTTACAAGTAATGACTTTGTTCCCTAAATTTTGCATGAATATAAAGGAGAAATACATATCTATTATTACTCAATTATTTCTCTTCAAGTACAAGCAGTGGCGGAAGGAAGTGGACAAATATATATATATATATATATTAGGTAATTAAGTGTGAAGGAGGTTTTTTATTCTAAAAAGGTGAGTTTTTTTCAATAATTAAGTGTAATTTTTTAATTTAATTTTTTTAATTATTTTTCATAGCCTTAGTATAAATCTTGTAAATATAAAATCATTACTTTGCACACAATAAATTCTGCAGTCGGTCAAAATTAAAAATAAAACTAAAAATTATAAGTAAAAATTTTTAGCGGAAAGATTGAAACAGAGCTACTAATTAATTTATTTTTCATCAAATAAAAAAAAGTAATTTAAATTTAAAATCTATTTTTGTTTTGTTTTGATATGTTTGTTAATAATTTGATGAGGTTTTTTATATAAAATTCTATCATTTTTGCTTTATTTTTTTTTCAGATCTGCTAATTTTACCAATTGCTTTTTGAATTCTTGTTATAGTGTTTTTTTTAATTAATTAGATATATTTTATTGATTTTTTTATTATACTTGGATTTTTTTTAATGTTTTGTTTTTAGCAGAGCCACCAAAATTATCATTTTTTTCTCACAATATATGTTTTAATTTTAGATTGAACCATGAATAAAATCAGAAGAATTTGACTTTTTTTTTACAAAAAAAATATTGATAACTCACAGCTTAGTGAACCAACTCCAATGTGTAATGTTAAAGTTATAGTTAAGCAACTCCAATGCGTTTTAGTTTACAAAGAACCTGTGTTAATTAGTGAGAATGTTATAGTTGAGCAACTTCAATCTGCTTCAGTTTACAAAAAACGCGTGTTAATTAGTGATAATCATTCTTTATTATTTTTTATTTTATTTCAAAGTTTATCGAACATAAAAAATAATTTGTTTTAACTAATATTTTTTATATACTTTATATGTTTATATTTAATAAAATAAAAAGACCAACAATATTAAATTGTTGAATATATTATGAAGATGAAATTACTTTCATTACTTTGACTTAATTTGATATTGCTTTCAACCTTTTATTTTATATAAAGATTATTATATATTTGTAGTAAGTTATTTAAATAAAACTAAATTATACAAGTTTTTTTTATAACTTATATATAATAAATTAAAATAAATATTATATTTTATTATATTAATTTTGATTCTTACTAGCAAATCATTCTAGTTCCACCCCAGATCACAAGTGACTGAGATGCACTAAAATTATTATTATTATTATTATTTTCGTATGTATTATCGTGATCTCTTGTACTCCGGCTGATAACATGAGAGGAACATCACATTAAACAGATACGCAACTAAAAAATGACTAGTTTTTTTCAAAAACAAATATAGACATCAACATCTCTCCAACTGGCACAATCTAAGAACCCTAACCAGGACCCGAGGTTTAATGGAACCCAGCACATCACTTTCTAACATAACTATCAGCTTCTTCTCTACCCAGAATATACTTAGCACGGTTGGTGTGTGAGAAAAGAGCCTCCTCCTGTTCCTACTATCCTCTTGAATGAATTAGCCCTACTTCATTCTTTAAGAGAGATGCCCCTTGCTATTGGGACCACCGAAACCCTACCAGTTTAATTAGACCACCCCCCTCGTACACTCATGGTTAATAAATAAGGACGCTTGGCAGTTTGTTATTTGACCTCAGAGACTCTATTGACAGACTACTACCACACTTGTTTACAGAGGTGACCTTTCTGGCTAATTAGTATTTCATTCTCATCCTATTTGTTTTTATTTTTTTAAAATTAATATTTTTAAATGTTTTCAGATCATTTTTCTGATATTAAAATTAATTTTTTAAAAAATAAAAAAACTAAATACAATAGACTAGTAGTAAGGCAATCCATTTCTTATTACACATTACAGCATAGATGTTGATTTGGTCAGAGAGCCAAAGTGAAAGTTGGAGGTCTTTAGGAGGGTAGTTATAATTTTTTTAAAGTAATTTTTGTTTAGAAATATATAACTACCCTCCTAAAGACCTCCAACTTTCACTTTGGCTCTCTGACCAAATCAACATCTATGCTGTAATGTGTAATAAGAAATGGATTGCCTTACTACTAGTCTACTGTATTTAGTGAACTTTGTTAATGGCCTTTAAATTAGGCTAAGAACAACGGCCACCCTACAAAGAAACATCAAAGCCGACTCTCTCAGTACAAGCTTGAGATCACAATCACCATGACACTGACGTTAAACATCCATGTCCACATAATAAAACAGTTTCCAAATCAAGGGGAAATCCTCCCCATGCCATTTATTGCCCGCGAAATCAGAAATCTAAAAAAGGGAGGTGGAATTTAATTCGGATTATTATGAACTAAACACTAGTAAATGCCGTCAATTTTCTCATTCTCAAGGTCGCTATTTCGTGGTACATGTAGATCCCCCGCTCCAATGCCAGAATGAACACCACCTAACTAAACATACGGAAACTGAATAGAAAGAAACAAATTATCTTTTAAACTTAATGTATTATTTCTTGATTATAATTACTAATTGTTAATTTGGTGCAAGATAACAGTTGTTTATTAAAATATAATATAAATTATATTTTGAAAACTCATCAAACAAAAAGCTTAATTATTAGATTTATTTAATTTGTTAATATGATATTATAACTTCACCGGCTATACAGTTTCTAATTCCAAACTCACTCATCTTTATTTTTATTTTACACTGTTAATTTCCAACAGGTACATTGAAGCCCAAATAGCCAGCCCATAGTCCTGGCGCAGGCCAAGAGGCCAACCAGTCCATGAACAGCAATGAAAATTCATTCACACAGAAGTTAAAAGTGTCCATCCGTGCATAAACCCATGTGAAACTGGCCTCGGCCTATCAATCATTGATAAATTGTGACGTGAATTCCCGAAATCTGAACCTCACTAGCAAAAACCAAGAGCATACGAACAAACTAATTCCTCCAATCTTAGTAGGATCAGGGGCATAAATGATATGATGTGAATGTGAAAGGTTTCAGCAGCTCCATTTGACATTGACTGCTTAACTTAGATATACAGCACATGATAGGTTGTAAAATGCAGGGACAAGATAGTAAGGCACGGACACTGGACCAACACACTCAGCAGCAGAGTTCTGAAGGACACCTTCCTCGAGGACAAAATTTGGTATCCCACGTTGCTTTAAAAGTAAAGCCAGATTCTATATATATATATATATATAATATATATATATATAAAACATGACACCTGCAGGAAAATATGTGGGAAAGTTAAAGCGATCCAGGAACATTCAATTTAAAAAGTTGCTCTGGAAACCTATTTAAATTACTGACCTGTCGATCAATGTAATGGTTACTTCTCACTTGAAGATACGAGGAAAAAATAACCCAATTCTTGAAGAAGGACTAATTTTCTGGATAGTTCAACTATCTTTGTTCCATATTTCGAACCTCTTCATATATAGAATGAAATAGAACAGTGGGAATGTACCTCTCACCAAAGCTTGGAAATATAACCTACAACATTGAACCATTAGAAGGCGAGTTTTGATACAGTTTTTCAGGTTGAGAATAATGACTTCATATTGTCACACATCAAAAAAAAAAAAAAATTACACACAAGTTTAGTTAAATATCTTAATTGTGTGTGAAAGAGTGCATACAGGTTCCACCCACTTGTTTCTTTCAAATCAGGAAATATATCTATTAACTATGCTGATCTTAAAATGAAGATATCTAGAAGTTTATCATGTTTCAGAACAAACCCCAAAGAAATCATAAAACCATCATGCCTATAAAGATGCAATTTGCATCGGTTCAAGTCAAGAGAAGCGAATTTTATACCTTTGGACATTTTGTTTAGGCCCCTAGCCACCTTCAACTTGGTTTTACTGCCAATTTATAAAAACAAATTTAATCTCAATTGCTATAGATTAGGTCATTGGGGTGCCACATCCACCAAGCCCTCTTTTGTAGGTTCTAGTTTAATCTATACATTGAACTAGATCCTAATTATAAATACAAAAATGCTTCTCAAGTATAGTTGAAGCCTACATCTCACCTGAAAGGAAAAGAAAATGAAAGGAAAAATATAATATCACCCTGAAATCAAAGATAAGGGTAGCAAATGCTTCTGAAGAAAAGTTTATCACACTATTGTGAAGAGAGGAAACCACAACAAAAGGATCTTTAAGTTTAAAGAGTTTAAAGTGGCTGAAAGGACTTCAATTTCCCATCTTATTGAGGAACAGGTGACTTGGAATTAACATTTGTAGACAATATGGAAATTATAATTTCTCCACTTTTGATTTTGTTAATTGCCAGTAACCATAGGTCGGCAACTAGCCATGCATAACCTCCATAATCTCAAATACTTGTGCTAAATATGAACAATTGAACAAAATTACAAAATTTACTCACTGTAATAAGTTTTCCAGCATTCTCAGGCCTTCTACCTAAACTGATTGCTGCAGCTGCAGCTGCTCCTGATGAAATACCAACCTGGAGACAAGAAAGGAATATAAATTCAACTAACCAGCTTATATAAATAACACATTACATAAACATGGAGATACAGGCTTGATGTAAAAAATAGCCAGCCCATATACGTATTCATATATTTGCTTATGTATTAATTAGCAAAAGTTCTTCTGGCCTTCTGGAATCACCCTGACACTGATAAAGCCAGCATGAGATCGATATAACATTATTTTTTCTTTCTGACCCAGAAATAGAAAAGAAGTTAAAGAATAAATATCATTTTGAGGTCAGCACCTAGCTAAGACAATTCTCATCTGTAAAACAACCCTAGATCATTACTCAGCCAGGATTAAAATTAAGCTAAACCTTGAAAGCAAAGCAACTGATAAATAATAGGATATGAAATGGAGAAATTCCAACCAAAACTTTGTTGAAAGTTCTTTGTATATTACCAGTAAACCTTCCTCCAATGCCAATCTCCTGGCCATTTCAACAGCTTCACCATTTGTGACCTACAGTTTTGAGGACAAATTCTATCCAAAAGTTCATCCAGATAAATATTTGTGATAAAAAAATGAAAATCAACCTCTTCGACCTCATATGAATTAGCAGACATAGAAAATAAGGAAAAAGGAATTGTTCTTGGACAGGGAGATAAGCATCAATATTGTACACACAATGCTCTTTGGTGTGGAGGAATAGCGGGACTTGTGGATCAAACAGTTCAAAATATTGAATTATGAAAAAATATTCAATTTCAATTTTAGCCTTTTTTAATTTTTTTGGTTCAACAAGGATTGGTATTTTTGATAGGCAGAAGTTGTGTATTTACTTCAACACATGTTTGTGCAATCAAATTATGTTAAAAAAAAAGAAGAAGAATTTCTTGAATTCCTTCATCAATGACCATATGATATTTGTTTGCACCTTGCAATTTGTTCTTCTGATCCTACAAAACTCCCTATTTTATAACATTTCTATCAAGTGATTTTCATTCTTTTAACTAATAAAAGAATTAAAAAAAAAAAAAGACCTTTTCCAGGTTGCTAATACAATATGGACACCATTGATTATAAGAATATTAACTGGCTGGCATCTTCTTACCTTGACAACCTCATCAAGCAATTTAACATCTAAGATGTTTGGCACATAACCTGCATCAAGATTTATGGGCAGCTAATCGTGAAGCCATACACTTTTGAGAAAAAAATTAAGAACACAATAGAAAATAAAATGATTTCTACCTGAGTTTTCCCCAGATATTATATTCCTTTCAGCAGGTTCCACTCCAACTACCTAAGCAAACAAGACTTGAAGACTGAACATCATGTTATACAGAAAGATGAACAACATATATAGAAGCAATATGCTGCAGAAACTAATCTTTGCCACTCATCAAAATCATGTACAGTACAAACTTCAATTTTCCCTTCAAAGTGACGTGCAAGATGTAACTAATTGGGTAAGTATTGCAACACCAGCTTGGTTTGGACTGTAGAAAAAGAATATATATTGGCAGCAATATCAAACTTGAAATCTAAGATCATTAGATGTTAAAAAGTTAAAAGGTCATATCACACACGGAAACTCATACACATACAATTACAGAAATAGCTAAAACATATTGAGAAGGTATTGATGGTGTGATATCATCCTGACAGATTTAGAATAAACATTATGATCCAGCAAATCATTTAGAATAAGATATAGCTTACTATCTCTTTGCATAAATACTATTTTTTTTCTTTTCAAATTGGTACTGAAACAATCATTACATTTTCACCATGATAATTTGGAAATGAACAAAATAAATAAAAGCCACCAATCCCTTTAAAAGTCTAAGTGACCGCATCTATATACTAAAAACCAAACTAAACTAACTAGTGGTATCTTTCTTTAAATATAAGCAAAAATAACCCACATTTAGATGATCTATAAAGCATCTTTGTCAGAAGCTAAATGATAATCTAGGTTCATGCCTAGCCTTTGAGAAAGAGTTACAGTATCATGCCGTGTATAAATAGGCACTGAAACAGCTGCTGAAATCATCATTCAAGTAACATTATGTGAGGTCCTCTTGTACAGTCCAACAGAGCATCCAGTAAGATTATAAACAAAAGTTAGCTGTGATAAGCTTGGAAAAAACAAATTGATGTCTGTCTACAATGTAGCATGTATAACTATCATCCAAAATATATTTAACCTCATGCTATTTTTCCATAAGTTAAAACACTTATCCAAGTCAATGCCCTTGTCCAAGTAGAATTATGGCAGCATTCAGTTTTGTAATAGAGCTGAAAGGCCAGCTGAAATGAAAAGATTAAACATGAATCCTAAAATGCTCAGATATAAGCAGGAATCACTCTGAACACGATCACACTCAAACTCCTGTAAGAGAACCCTTCCCGAGAGCAATAAGCAAACTCATCAAGGATTGAGTATGTCACAAAATGGTGACTTGGCAATAATTTTCAGGGACTTCGAAACGACCACATAAGTTCAGGTGCCAAAAATTATGCATCTTCTTGGTCCATAGGAGTACTCTAGTTGATTTTTATGACATAGGTATGCTACTTGATATCTGGACATGTCAAAGATATGATTCATTGGATGCATAATTGGTTTATCCAAGGCATCTCAAACATAGAGACGCCTCCATTACTTGTCTTTAAATGTCAATATCCATTCCGTGTATCCCAGGTATTACGAGTGGGATTTGACTTTTCAAAAATTAGCACACTTTAGTTGTGTATGCTACTGTTTGAATTATGAAGCCTCATTCATTAAACAATCTCATTTTGTCTACGTTTACAAGCTTGGTTAGAATTACTCTTCACAAGTGCGAGTCTATGTTTACAATTTCTTCAACCAAAGAATCCAAAAGACTACTCAGCTAGGTTCAACAACTGTTTAATTCAATTGAGGTATAATACAGGAATCTAAAACACTGTGAAGGCTATCATTTTGATTTCTTTAATCATAATATTTGTATCAAATCTATGTGACATTAGGGCCCATCAACCATTCTCACCATATGGGGTGTCTGAACTGTTGACCACTTCTATTGAGTGAACTATTCCAACAAGCTTGCTTTTTGTAAATCAGAGATCATGATTTAGTCTGGTTCATGTTAAAACATCTACATGCATCTTCTGTTTTTAAGATTTCCTTCCTAATTTTTAGTTCATTTTTCTCTCTTTGTTCTTATTTTGTAAAGCATTAGAATGTCACAATAAATAGCAACAAAAATAATCCACGTGAATGGAATGGTAAACACCCACAAGCATGCAGGAGCACCAAGAAATAGATAACGACATGTTACCAAAACACATTTCCTAGAATTTAATTATTACTGGTAAGTTGTTTCAGTACTATAGTTGCCTAAATGTAAATTCGGTGTGCTATGCAAAAGTTATCAGAAGGACTGAAACAATAAGAAATGACAAAAACCTTAATTTTTTTGTTCATCATTTTCAAGAAACGTCCAGTGCCAGTTACAGTACCCCCAGTCCCCATTCCAGCAACAAGCATGTCAACACTGCCCAGAGTATCTTCCCATATTTCAGGTCCTGTTGTTTCAAAGTGGATCTGCAATTCCAGCAAGAAAACTTTTTTCATACATCTATCTGAAGGAAAAGACTAAGATGCAATAGAGAGAACTTTTAAGTAGCATTAAATGAGGCACTAATGACCTTTGTATTAGCCACATTCTCAAACTGTTGAAACATGTATGCATTTGGTGTACTGAGAACAATCTCCTCAGCTTTATCAACAGCGCCTTTCAAACCTTTCTCTGGATCAGTCAAGACAATTTCTGCTCCAAATGCACGTAAGAGGACCCTTCTTTCAAGACCTATGGATGCAGGCATGGTGATAATAAGTTTGTACCCTTTAGTTGCTGCAACAAAAGCAATTCCAAGTCCTGTATTTCCACTGGTTGGTTCAACTAATATACTCTGAAAAATTGACAAACATATGATATGAACAACAATCAAACACTCTAAAAGGGAATTCAACAAACGGAAACAGTACACCACTTACCTTCCCAGGGGAAATTGCTCCACTTTCTTCAGCTTCAGAAACCATACTATAACCAATTCTGAAATGTCCACAATTGACAAATAGATGATTACATTAGTCAAATGCAACACCTCTTAAACGCCTCAACGAGAAAAACATTAAAAACTTGCACAAATATCTATCTTCTTCTCAATTAATTAAGAATCCACACACGGCAGTTCAGATGAAAATTTGACCAGCTAAAGATATAGAAGGGTCATCTTGAAAAGTCGTGAATCCCATTATGGTACGAATCATTGAAAATGAAAAGCTCCCATCCACACATTACATATAGTCAAGAAACTACCAAAGTAATAGAGCGGGAGAACATTACCTATCCTTGACACTTCGACAAGGTTCCATGGATTCAAGTTTAGCAGCAATATTCGCAACGCAGCCTTGTGTGACTTTGTTAAGATATATCATGGGTGTTCTCCCTATCAACTGTATCAATTTGTCACAACTGCTCAAATCAGTGAAGGTTTTTGAAACAAAATGAATTGCTTACAAAAATTACAGATTTCAAAATTTAAACTTTATCAAAATCATTTGACAAGAAACCCGTCAGCAAGCAAGCTTTGCAAAAATAAATGAGAAAAACCCAGTGGCAGAATTAGTGGTTTTGATTGTAATACAGAACCTGGGTAACATCCTCTGCTATGTTGACAGCATCAAATTCCTCTTCTTTTAATATTTCTACAGTGGCTGAGGCATGGAGCGAAGGAGGTGGCGGTGCCTTTGCTTTCTCTTTCTCCTTTTCTTTTGCTTTTGTTTTTGCTTTAGCATGGACAACAATTGAACATTGTCGTTTTGAATAAAAAAGGTCCTTTATTGGTGCACAACGTAAGGTGTTTAGAGTTGGGATATGGTGGCGTTTATGGGGTGAAATGATGGAAGGGAAAGGAGGGAGGAGAGAGTGGGAAGAAGAAATAGCCATTGAATCGGTTAGTTAGAACTTAGAAGAGGTTTTTCAGAGGTTTATCTTCTTTTTTTCTAATTTGTTATCTGACTTGATGAAATAGTCCTGAAGTATGAAATATGATAAAATAATATAATGATCAGTATTAACCATGTTTAATTGTAGTTTTTTGTTTCCAAAAATGTCCGCTTTTCTCCTCGATCTTTCCATGATATATATATTTTTTATCTTCTTTATATTTAAAAAAAATATAAAAAAAAAATAGCATGCAATGAAGGGGAAAAATAAGTTATAAATTAATATAAAAATATAAAAATTAAATATATAGTTTCTGAAACTAAAATTACTAAAACTTCTTATTTCAAAAGGCTTTAGGGTAGCACTTTTTTTAAAAAAAAAAAAAAATCGGAGTTAAGTAGCCATGAGAACTGTTGTTTGTAGTGAAATGGGATGGATTTGTTTTCCTCACCTTCCAATCAATCGGTCATGAAAGAATTTGCTATAAAAAATTTTAGATTTATTAATAAAATTTTATTGATATAATTATATTATTTGATAATTTTATTTATATTTATCTAATATTTTACTTATATTTTATATATATAATACCTTAATATTTTTTATTTTATATTTTGAAGACACTTTTAAATATAAAATTCAAAAAGAAATCAATTGAAAATAATTGTCAAATTTGACCTCCAATCGATATTTTATATAAAATTTGAGCTTTAGAAATTAAAACAAAGTGATTTCAATTACATTAAAAAGCTAACATTGATACTTTTTTATACATATATAACAAGAAAAAAAGAAGGAAAAAGCATGGAAATCACAACCTTCAATAACAAATCTTGCATTATGCTAGTGTTGACCTTCGGTTATTTCGATTTGAATATCTTAAGTTAGAAAAATTCATTTAATGAAAACTTGATTTTTTTTAAATTCCTAACTCGAAGAACCATCAGGATACCAAATTTAGCAGAAAACAAGCTCATATAAGATAAATGTGATTTTTCAAAGATGACATATGAATTTTATTAGCAAACAGGTTTTGTGAAAAAATAAATTCAAATTACTTCATAAAATATCCAAACTGACATCCAAGTCTTTATTTTGGTGATTTAATTCTTTTAAATTCAAAGTCACAACTTGAGAATTTTATACAAGTCTATTTCTTCTTTTTTAGAAAAATAGTTATTGAATTACTTAAATGTAAATTATCTACTTAGAAAAGGACTATTTTGTAGAAAAGGGATTAGAGTTTTCTAGGAAATAAAAAGAAAGAGAGAAAGGAAAGAAGAAGGGTGGCTAGAAATGGTTGCAAGGACACAAAAACTTTTGGATTTCAAGAACTATAAGATTTATTTTACCTTTCTTTTTCAATTTATATGATGAATATGTTTGTTTTTCTATGCTTATTTATTTTAATTGCTAGAGCGAATTCTAAGTTATTATTGTAAACAATCTATTCTAAGTTTGATATCAAAATTAGAGTTGTGGTATATAATCTTGTAACGCAACTGAGTTTAGTAATTGTGGTGTATCTACATTATTAATCTTAGGGAAAACATTCAAACAAATCAAACATGAATTGCAGACAATTATGTTGTATAGATTAATCAATTTATCTAGTTTTTAATGTTGTCATTGAATTAAATTACTAGTACAGACATTGTGATTGTTTGATGGTTGATTAGTACTTAAAAATTCATTTTTATCAAGGTTTTATATCATCATTTTGCACTTGAAGTATCAATAACTCCTTAACTAAAGCATGTTTTATAATAATATATCTAATAATGTAAGATACCTTTAATTTGTGGTAAATGTTCATTTTAAATATAGGCCTATCACATAAATGAAAGGATTGATTGATGAATTTAAAAACTAAATTGAAAGGATAAAGAGATGGCCAAACTTAGAAAAGAGATGTCGGTGCAATCCAAACCAGAATATTGTTCGGTAATTGGGTCATATCTGGAGCTGTAGAACTCAGATTTAGGTCCACTTTATATGGATGGAAAGGTAAGACATAGGCCTACAACTTTATATGGAGCCCAAGATCTAAAAAGGTCATTTTCAAGTCCAAATTATAGCAACAACAAAGAAGCCCGAATCTGTACTCCAGTCCGAGCATTGTTCAGTATTTTCGAGTGGCTCCAATTTCGATGTTATCAATGACGTTTTGGGCAGACAAGAGAAGATAAGGATTGTCACCAAGTCAAGAGTTAGCAACCCACTCATCAATTAGTCATCAAATCAGTAGTTTCCAATTTTGGCTTATAAAAGGAGGCATTTGCTATGCATTTAGGCATCTTGGTTTCCAGATCAAGATCATGCTCTTGCTTTCTCTCTTGTATTTTTTTGTATTGCTTATGCTTTGCTTTCATTAATATCAAGTTTATGCCTTTCAATTTCTTTTCTTTGCTTAGTTAACTCTTATCTTATTTATGTTCTTATTTTGTTTATCTATTTTTCTTTCTTTCATTATATCTAGCTAAGTTTATTATGTCAAGGTGAAAAGGTTACACTAATGGTGTAAGAATAAGTATAGTGTAAACTCAATATGGACTTTAATGTTTGATACTAACATGTTTTGTATTTGTTATCTTGTTCACTCTTTAATACTTTGCTTGTTAAATTACTAATCTTGATTTATGTTGTATAACACTTGGTACAACAAATGCTTGGCACTTTCGTAGTTCATACTATATGATATAACCGACACCTGAGCTATGAAAAGAACTTGATTTGTTGTTAACATAAGCTATAATCATGAATGCTTGACGAGATTTACAAGTATTAGCATTAATCGAATAAGATGACTAATACAATCATGTTAACAATCTATAATCAGATTGGAACCTCCTTTGTGTGTGGTTTCCAATTGAATAATAAGAGTTTATACTATACTTGTTTGACATACCATTAGTGGATCCTCTAACCTTGACATTTGTTATTATCATTGTTTAATCGTTACATTAATATTCCATCTCAAAGTTCTCATCTTTTTCTTCTTCTTCTCCTTCCTTTTCTTTATTATTATTATTAGTATTACTACTACTACTACTACTACTACTACTACTACTACTACTACTACTACTACTATTATTGTTATTATTGTTATTACTATTATTATTGTTGTTGTTATTATTATTGTTGTTGTTTTATTGTTATTTATAATTTGTACAATTAACCTCTCTATGGTTCGACCCCGGTCTTGCTGGGTTATTTATTACTTCGACACTCCTGCACTTGGGAGAAGACATCAATCTTTTAGTCGTGTCAAGTTTTTGGCGCCGTTGCCGGGGAGGTAAGTTTTGTATAAATTATAATATTTATTTTCTTTTCTTTTTTCACTTTTCTTGTATATAACTTTGTTTCTTTTCTCTTGTTTCTTCTTCTTTTATTTTCTTTTTCCTTTTATTCTATTCCTACACGTGCATGAGAGTGTGGTCATGTACATCAAGTGGTAGACTTTATAGGGTATCCTCTAATTTTCAAAAAATATGGTCGAAGAAGATAATCAATCACTTTATAATGAGAATAATGAGAATAACCGTGCTAGAACACTTAGAGACCACATGAATCCTGCTTGACCGCTTTTTATGATCGGCTTGTTTTAACTCGCAAGTGCACGAGTGTGCGATGTAGCAATTAACTCGGTAAGATCGAGGTCATATCCACAGAGAGCTAGATCTAGAAAATAAGCTAGGTAACAAAAAAAAAACTCAAGAGAAATTAAATTAATAATAACTTGGTTGAAAATAATTGATGGATTTGTTCTGAAAGATGAAAACGTGTAAATAGATTTTAAATGATAAGAAAAAGTAAATCTTGGTCCAAATCAATTTTAATGGTGATGTATTGGTGATTCCTTCAAGATATATAAGATAACTCAACCTAATATCAACGATGGTGATATTAAATCGGAAGATATTACAATGAAGTTTAAAAGGATGAAGATTGATTATTGCTTAAGAATGAAGAAGTACTTTCATATTAAGTAAGACATTGAATCAAGCAATCTCTATACCAAAACTAAAGTTTGTGCATAAAAATTCAAGATTATAACATTACCTAAATGGTTTCTAAAATTTCTTTGCAATAATAAATCATTCATGAAGAAAATGAGAAGATAAACATTAAGATTCATTCATATCTTAAAGAACTCACGTCAACCACCATCATCCTTGATTTGGATCTAAGAAAAAGATTAGCAATAAGCTGGTTGGGGGGTGTGATTAGTACTTAAAAGTGCATTCTCATTAAGGATTTATGTCATCATATTGCACCTAAAGTATCATTAAATTCCCTAACAAAAGCATGTTTTATATTAGCAAGTCTAAAAATATAATATACTTTTAATTCATGGGAAATGTTCATCCTAAATGCAGGTCTATCGCATAAATAAAAGGATTGATTGATGAGTTTAAGGATTGAAATTGAAAGGATAAAAAGAAGACCAAACTTAGCAAAGTGTTGCTGGTGCATTCCA
>NW_011502065.1:0-26661 GCF_000495115.2 Populus euphratica | reverse complement strand
ACTGAACAGTGTTCCGGTTTGGATTGCGTCAACATCTCTTTTCTAAATTTGGTCATCTCTTTGCCGTTGCAATTTAAGTTCTTAAAGTCATCAATCAATCCTTTCATTTATGTGATAGGCCTGCATTTAAAATGAACATTTACTACAAATTAAAAGTATCTTATATTATTAGATATATTATTATAAAACATGTTTTAGTTAAGGAGTTATTGATACTTCAAGTGCAAAATGATGATATAAAACCATGATAAATACACAACTATCACAAGAGCCTTTTCATAGATATAAGTGATCTCTCCATATGGAATTCTTATGTAGTTAGTTCAGTGTACATGTCTTATGACAAACAACTATATATTAGTTTTAGGTATCTGTAATATCTCAGTTTTTGAGAGCAGCTGCTTCTTTTTAGAAAGAAAGAAATATAATATGAATCGGTTTCAACAACTCTAATTGATGTCCAATCTTAATAGAACATTGATAGAAAATATTTAGGAACATGCTTTGATGCAATGAGAATCTTATAATTATAATAACTTTATAATTTTATTTGCAAAATATTTTTATCCCGTGAACTTTATCTTTACTCTATATTTATTAATTAAATATAAATAAATATTAAAGATGAAAAAAGTTTTTATTAATAATAAATATATTTTACATTAATAAAATTAGTGAATCATATAACTAATTTATTTGTTTGAGGGCATATTAACTAACTCGTATAACTAATTTATTTGTTTGAGGGCATATTCACTAACAATGACTACCTATGTTTGTTTACATATGAGAAAAATCAGGTACAGCAAGGGGCTGGATATTGCCTCCGGAACATTCCCTAGTTGTGTCTGAACCTGAATCGACTAGAATACTGTTTTCTAGTAGATGATACATATCTTTTCTTGTGATCTAAATAAGCGAAACGAAGTCACAATCAATAGAAAAGTATTCTATTACTGAATTTATCCATTTGTTTCAGGAGACTAGCCACACAATTATGAGAGAGAGATAGTAATCAATTACTGATCCGTGGGATGGTGTGTGTATATATATATATACACACCATCCCACGGAACTTTCTAGAAAGTGTTTTGCTGCTGTTGAAAGAGAAGAAACTGTAAACTTTATATATATATATAAAGTTCACAGTTTCTTGACTGGAAAACTATTACACTACTCGTATTCACGTGGACCAGGTCCAAAATTGCTGATTCATCGATGCAGGTGTCAAAGCCTAATCCATTAAAAGCAATAGTTCTCACGAAGCTACAGGTTGCCCCCTTTTGTTCTTCTCGTACTGCAGTGTATCCAGTTAGCAAAAGAGCAATAGAGGTCCCTCTTATTTTGATAGTTTCCTTAGCTCCAATAAAGTTCAGTGGACAAGTCTGGGTGAGCGAAAAACGTAGCCGAGTAATAACGTGAACTGTGGAGATCACGTCGATATGGCCTTCAAGCCATAATAAAGGCACCGGAGATGGTTTGACTTTTCCCTACTGACTATTTCTCACCACGACATAAATTCCTACCATGGGATCAAACTTCACACCAAGGGTATTTCACCTCCACAATCCATGACAGAACAAATGGTGATGAATTCAAGTCCAGATTATCTCCCAATATTAAGCTAAAAATCAGGATTCAGGAGCGTATTGATGGCGAGACTGATGCATAGGGCTTCCAACTAAACAATGGCCCATCAGTAATAAAGCGAAGACAAGCAACGAGCTAGGTGTTTTGTATGCGTGTTCTCAGGCTTCACACTGCAGCGAGCTCAATATAATGATATCACAGAGCATCTTGTGTCCATGCATATTTTATAAGCTAGGATTCAAGAATTCAACACAGAAAAAGTTTACTAGACCGACCTATGCATATACGAACTTCACAGCAGTATATAGTATATACAAATATAAATCTCCGTTTATAACAAACAGTTGCGTGCGCACATATTTCTAATGCAGGACCTGAAACTAACCGGGTGCTGTTAACAAATCTTAAAATTTGAGTTCTGACGTGATGGAATAAAGGAAAGCAACCCGTCATAGCCTTTAGCAACTGATAATAATATACATATACTTGTGCGCACAACACGGAACAACCTTGCACCAATCTCAAGTTTAAGCATTACTAGTTTCAACAAACCACCACCTAGTCCAGTTTTCTTAATAAGGTCTTTAAGAAACCTATTCCTGGTAATAATTTAAGATAAACCCAGCCAGGATGTAAATATCTTCCATGAAGCAAGTAGGATATTGAATGAGGCACAATCGGCCGAGGAAATATAAAAGAAATTAGTGTAGTTTAATGATGGAAGAAAAGAGAAGTTATAACATTTCCCGCTATTCAAAATACAATGTAGCAGCAAATTCTTGTAACTCGTTAGAAAGAGTTCAAAGGGAGTTCTTGAAACAGAGCAAAAACCTTGCACAAAACTATACAACCTACTCGAAGACTAGAAAGATGTACATAAGAGCAATGAAGCGAATACCACAAAAGTCACAGATTGATTAACTGCAACAAATTGTTAAGCTTCAAGCTATGAATGATATGTATCCCAGTCAAATCTGGGTTGTGAGAATACCTCATAATCAATGGGACCCTCTACAATGCTGTCAACGTTTTGTATACGTTCCAAAAGAGCTGGTTGAAAACTATCATTATCGGAAGGCAATAATTTATACAATACGAATAATCCAAGTGTGAAAATGGCTTGCAACTTCATGGAATCACCCTGAACTGAGAAGAACAGAAGCATTGAAAGGAGGAACAGATCAACACAGAACCGCATGATACACAATACAGTATCCATCAATCTCCCATCATTTCCAGCAGGAAACCCCCTGACTCTATATACAAACAGAAAGTTGTACTTGTCAACCACATACCTATACCCAAAATAAACTGCACCGACAGGGACAACAAGTGGAGCAAATGATGAATATATCAAGGTCAGCCCAAATATTGTCAAATTAAATGCGTAATATTGAGCAAAATCAAATGTCTGCTTGGGGATGGGAGAGGTTCCGCTGATTGGATAAGTGGAGAGATCTTGTCCCTCTTCATCAATTTGATTCGACCTGAGAGAATCAAACACGTTATTATCAGGGATCAGTGGTCTCTGAAGAGCATCTATGGCTTGACCTTCCAAAGGGTACTCTTCACTTTGCTCAGGCACCAGCTGGAGCATGTCATTCTTTTGAAACTTCTGAATTTTCTTCTTTATCCAAGGGACGGGAACCAAAAGATCATAAGATATCCCCAAGAAAGTACTTGTGATTAGAAATGCAAGTGAAGACAAACAAGATCTTGACAGAAATGATGCACTCATGTATTGCTCAATCCTCTTGCAATCTTCTCCATCGAAATAACACCTACCCATATTTAGGATTGCACTTTCCAAAGAAGAATCAACAAGACCTCTCAATAGAATAAGGTTTACAAGGAAAAAACAAACCATCTTCAGAAGTGCAGCTCTTTGCTCCTCGGACACTGTTAGATGACGTTCAAAATTGGACAGATAAGAAAGAGCTGATGGAATTATTATATACATGCTGACAAATATAATAACATTCGGCAGGAACTGGAAGATGAGGGATGCTAACCAGCTGGAACTCTGTACCCAATCCAACCATGATTGCGCATTATTCATTGCTTCTGCGTCAATAATTCGACCAGCGCTGTTCAAAGCACTTATCACAGCAAGAGGAGAACTGAAGAATACAAGCATTAACAGCAAGCACGTGTTCACAAACAATCTCCTCAACCTCATAGACAACTTTGACGACCCCAAATGGTTCCAGTAAATATCTGGCGCCAATGGAGCTCGTTCAACTTTCCATTGGTTCCTCTGCAACCTCAACTCCATGACAGAAAAGAATTTGCCAAATCGCCTCTTCTTCTCATTGCAAAAATCCTGAACTGCTTGTTTAGCCGTGTAAACATCCTTAAATATCACAAATGCAACTCCAGCACCTGGTGCGCGACCTTCTTTATATTCTACCAACTTCGTCTCCAACTCCTCCCTCAATTCCAGCAATATCCTCAACTTCTCCTCATCCATATACCCCAACTTATCCATCATCTTTTCCCACCGACTCTTCACATTTCTCCACAGCCAAATCACCACACGTCGCAACTTCTCCCAAAACCCATCTCCACCACCACGCCCCTCATTCTCTTCTGGCAAAAGCCTCGAATCAATTTTCACAACCAACCAAGTAATTTCATCCCTAACTTTAACCAATTCCGTCGCTAAATCATCAAATGCACACAAATCCACAGGCACAATAACCTTATAAATCTTACCGGGATACCGATATTGAAAATACTCTTGTAAAACCCTCCTATCATCTCCAATACTTTTGGGCAATCCTTGAACCATTATAGCAAAAGCAGCAGTAGAATTCGGATTTGGGTCACTTAAATTCCCGTTCCCATCTCTAAATCTAGTAACTTTAAGCCTCTTTTCAATCAATGACATACCAAAATGAACTAAAAACACAACAAAAACAACAAAAACAAAATGAATCCACAGAAAGCTTGAACCTTTCTCGATATGATTAACAGTAGTCTTAGAGAACTCATCATTTATAACTTGACTCCCTCCATATATATTTAAAGGAAGTAAAACACCAGTTGACAAGACCCCAATTGAAAAAACAACAGCAAAGCTTCCACCTTCAATTATAAGGAACTGAGCCGCGTCAGCACCGCAATGGCTGGCGATTTCACGGCCAGTAGCGTGCCATACGGCGAGAAGCTTGGTGGTTAAGGCGGAGAACACAGGCATGCGGCGATGGTCGCTGCGGAGCTTGGCGAAGAGGAAGATGAATATGCAAAAGAAGAGACCTATTGTTGAGATGTTTAGGAGGTATTGGATGTTTCCGTACCATGGGTCGGGTATGTCGGTGTCTTCGCCGTCTACAGAGGAGGAAGGTGGTAGAGAGAGAGAGTGGTTCATGATTTGGGTGGAGGACAGGAGAGTTTTGGCCCCTTGTCTTTTTGGTTTCTTTGTTGAGAGCACAGAGTGTTTTATTTTATTTTCCCCTTTCTCCGGGGTGAAGTAATGTAGACGGAGTAGCAGTAGCGTATTGGATGGACCGATTGGGCTGAAAAATCAACGTAAACGTAATTTCTATTCTTTTCTTTCTTCGATAATTAATTTGAAGATGGGATTGATTTTTAAAAAAATACTTGAATTATCGTCGATTAAAACCGTTGTATAGTATTTTTGTGCTAACTTGCTATGTTACTTGTCCATAAAAAGCTCATTAAAAACTTAAACGTATTTTTAACATTTCAGCTCGGATCTTTTTCATTAAACAAACACATATATTGAAAATGTTTAAACTTGATGGTTTTCATTTCTGATTTTACATTTAATTCAAATAGGTTTTCAATTTAATGTTCAAAAACGTGATTTTCATATAATATTTTTAAACAATTGATAATAAGTTTTAATTAAAATACCTTATATACACTAAGAAAAAGAATAATAATGAAAATAAATAAGAAATCATGCACAAAAAAAAATATAACTGAAAGAGACCCTTAGGGTTCCGAATGAAATCAAAGATACAAGAACAAAGATAAAACTAACACTAAGAAAAACACAAAAACAAAAACACAATAAATAAGAGGTATAATTTGATTCTAAAGTCTAACTCTAATATCAACTAATGTGAACATCTTAATCATGTAGTCAAGTAACCCTTAATAAAAACTTAAATGTATATCTTAACATTTCAGCTCGAATCTTTTTCATTAAACAAACATATATATTGAAAATGTTTAGACTTGATGGTTTTTATTTCTGATTTTACATTTAATTCAAATAGGTTTTCAATTTAATGTTCAAAAACATGATTTTCATATGATATTTTAAAAAATTTGATAATAAGTTTTAGTTAAAATACCTTATATAAACTAAGAAGAACAATAATAATGAAAATAAATAAGAAATCATGCACAAAAAAAAATATAACTGAAAGAAACCCTTAGGGTTCCGAATGAAATCAAAGATGCAAGAACGAAGATAAAACTAACACTAAGAAAAACACAAAAACAAAAACGCAAGAAATAAGAGGTATAACCTGATTCTAAAGTCTAGCTCTAATATCAACTAATGTGAACATCTTAATCATGTGGTCACGTAACCTTTAATGAAAATGATACTTCTCTAAAAAAAGCTGACAATTAGGTTTGAAAATCTTAACTCGAAGTTAACTTGTAACTAAGAACCAAAGTATTAGAATTCACAAATTAATGTCATAAGGTTAGTTATACCTTGATAACTAAGATTTTCTTCTTTATCACAACAAAGAACACATTTGTTTGAAGCAGAACACATTGATATTATTAATCTAAGGGATGTTGAAATTTGCAACAAGAAATACATTATATAATCCTAATATAATTAACCTTAATGGATCCATATTGGGTTACAAATAATTGAGATTTCAGCTAACATAAATCTAATGTCTAAAATAGACTTAAAACACTTAATTTGAGCCAAAACAAACCCAACTGAATTTAAAAACCTAAACTAAAATATTATGATTGTTGCGATATTGCGGTCACATAAATTAATTACTTTAGCTTAAATAAACAAGGTAGTATAGAGCAAGTAAAGGATCACTCCCACAAGAAAAGTTAAGTTCAGATTTTTATATTAGATGATATATAATTGGGGGAGTTTTGATGTTATCTAGGCTATAATAGAATAAAACAATCAAACTAAATTAAATAAATCATAAAATTATCAAGACAACAAACATTGGTTTCAAGTAGACGTCTATCTACGAAAATCAAAATTGATTATTAAAATGAAACATCAATTTATATTTTGAATAATTATCTTTTCTTAACATTAGTTAGTTAACTAATCCGCAGTGTAACTAACCCTAACCATTAAATAATCATAGTGTTTGTACTAGTAATTTAATTGAATGGCAGCCTTAAGAACTAGACAATATAACTGTCTGCAGTTTATGTTTGATTTGATTGAATGTTTTTCCTAAGATTAATAACATAGATCCGCCACAATTATTAAACTCAATTGCTTCATAAGTTTATATATCACAACTCCGATTTTGATAGCAAACTCATCATATAAACTAAAAACAAAAGGTAAAATAGATCTCATAGTTCTTGAAATTTGAAGGTTTTTGTTCCTTTGCAAAAAAAAAAAAAAAAACTTAACTTGAATGTTTATTGAAAAACAAATCTAAATGAAAGATGAATACATGATTTCAGGTCAAGGAGGGAAGGGTGAGTTTTTCTTCTCTTTCTGGTCGTCTTCCCTTCCGTTCTTTCTTTTTATATGATAGGAAACCATAATCCCTCTTTCCTACAAAATAGTCTTTTTCTAATTAAAAAATTTACATTTAAATAGTGCAATAACTATTTTTCTAAAAAAAAAGAAATAGTCTTATATAAAATCTTCAAAATTTGATTCTGGACTTAAAGGAGTTAAATTACCCAAATAAAGACTTGGACATCGGTTTGGATGCTTCGGGAAGTAAATTGGACTTGTTTCTTCACAAAACCTGCTTCCCGGTAGAATTTATATGTCATATTAGAAAAGTCATATCTCTCTCATATGAACTATTTTTCTGATGAAATTTGTAGGTTGATTAGTACTTAAAAGTGCATGATTAGTACTTAAACGTGCATTCTCATTAAGGATTTATGTCATCATATTGCACCTAAAGTATCATTAAATTCCCTAACAAAAGCATGTTTTATATTAGCAAGTCTAAAAATATAATATACCTTTAATTCATGGTAAATGTCCATCCTAAATGCAGGTCTATCACATAAATAAAAGGATTGATTGATGAGTTTAAGGATTGAAATTGAAAGGATAAAAAGAAGGCCAAACTTAGCAAAGTGTTGCTGGTGCATTCCAAACTCGAACACCGTTCAGTAATTTGATCATATCTGGAGCTGTAGATATCAGATTTAGGTCCATTTTATATCGATGGAAAGGTAAGACATAGACCTACAACTTTCACATGAAGTCAAAGACTCAGTTCTGCCGTTTTCAAGCCCAAATCGTAGCAACAACGAAGACGTCGGAACCTGTCCTGCAGCTCAAGCACTATTCGGTTTTTGGCTCATATCTTGAGTTCTAGAAGTCCAAATGAGCTCTGGTTTTTTTTTTATGGAAAGCTGAGACAATTGCCCACAGCTTCCACAATTCAGTTGGCTATAATTCTGATGTGAGCAATGACGTTTTGGCCAGCCAACAATATCAAAAATCAGCCCACAATATCAAAAAACCAGCAGCCATTAATGTCAAAAACCAGCCACCAAATCAATGGATGCCCACCAATTCTTCAATCAATCAATAGTTCTGAAACTTAGCCTATAAAAGGAGGTATTGTCCATGTATTTAGTCATATTAATTTTCAGATCAAAGTTATCTTCTTGCTTTCTCTCTACATCTTTGTAATGTTCAAGTTTTCTTTTATGCTATAGTAATCTCTTGTTTATGCTCTTTCATTTCCTTTCCTATACTTAGTTAGCTTATATTATGTTTATGTTCTTATATTGTTTATTTATGTTTTTCTCCTTCTTAATGTTTAGCTAAGTTAATTATGTCAAGGTGAAAAGGTTTCTCTAATGGTGTTAGAATAGGTATAATATAAACTCAACATGAGCTTTAAATGTTTATATCCAAGAAAGATTGTTATTAACATGTTTTATCTTTTTATCTTACTAATTCTTAATACCTTGCTTATTAAATGTTTAATTTAGATTTGTGTTGTATAATATTTGGTACATCAAATGCTTGATCTTTCATAGTTTTCGGCCGAAATCGTTATTATGATAGAAACTTGATTTGTTGTTAACATAAACTAGCAACATGAATGCTTGATGATATTTATAAGTATGGTATTACTTATATAAGATAATTAATATGATCATGTTAGTAATTTAGAATGAGCTAATAACGAGAAATCATCCGATTAGAACCTCCTTTGTGTGTGGTTTCTAGTTGAGTAATAAAAAGAGTTTATATTATATTTATTTGAAATACCATTAGTGAATCCTATAACCTTGACATATGTTTTGTTATTGTTTAATCCTTACATCAATATCACATCCCAAAACTTTCTTCAACTCCTTTTCTGTTATTATTCTCTTTAAATCTTTTTCTTTATTTGTAATTTATATAATTCACCTCCCTGTGGTTCGACCCCGGTCTTGCCGGGTTATTTTACTTTGACACTCCTGCACTTGGGATAAGACATCAACTCTTTGATCGTGTCAGTCGGGGATAGGCTTCCCATCCAGTTTTCTTAAAAACTGGCAAACATGGTCTTTTTTAGTCAGATTCCCAAGACTATGCCAAGTATGTTCTTTATAAAAATGGGTTCATAAGTCATGAATTGCACGATGCTTATCTCGACTATGATGAGATTTAAGAGTCAATAGAAGATTATCTAAAGACTCTCTGTGTTTTGAAATAAATCCCACCTTCTGACAATTTTCACAGTTTTTGCGGAATGCATCTGACTCCTTGAATATGATGGGCCAGTAAAATCCACTTTGTAAGATTTCTACAATCCTATTTTTTGATGAGAAATGACCTCCATATGCCTTAGAGTGACAAAATTTAATGAAATTACTTACCTCATTGTCGAGAATGCATTTTTTAAATATTTGATCAGGACAATAATTGAATAAGTAAGGGTCATCCCAACAAAAAGTTTGCTCATTGCTCAAACATTTTCTTTTATCTTCAATACTCCAGTGAGCTGGCAAAAATCCTGAAGCAAGAAAATTGATATTTTTAGCAAACCAAGGCATTGAACTAAGAGAAAGTTGAGATTTATCAGGAAAGTAATCATCGATTGATGTGATGTCGGGTGTCGAATCTGTTGTCACTTTTGATAAAAAAATCCGCATCAACCTTTTCGGTGCCTTTTTCATCCTCGATTTCTTCCTGATTGGTCATGGCATGAGAAAATGAAAGTGTTGGCGAAGAATCAGTCGTTTCTTTGCAATTTTCATATTCAACCCCTTCCTTACCCTTAGAGGTTGACTCATCATCTTTCTCACAAGGTTCAAGAATTGGTTTTTGAATAACCTTACCACTACACAAAGTGATGACTGATTTGACTTGATCCATGTGTTGACTTCCATAACTACTTGCATTTGCATTGTATTGCTCCTTGAGATTTTGCTGTGGTTTAGATGGAAACTTACCTTGCTCTTGAAAATTGAGAGCAGATGTGAATTTTGCAAGAGTATCTTTAAAATCTGTTATGCTTTGAGCAAGTTGATTGTTGATTGTCTCTTGCTTTTCAATGAATGCATGCAATGTTTCCTCAAGATTTCTTCTAGGAGGTGGAGCATAAGGAGGTGCATATCCATGAGAATTTTGGAAATTGTGGTGTGCTTGAAACGGTGCTTGTGAAGTTTGTGCATTGTTGTTCTCACTCTTCCAACTAAAATTTGGGTGATTTCTCCAACCAGGGTTGTATGTTTGGGAGTATGGGTTGTGGTTGGCCTTTTGGAAACTGTTTAAAGCATGGGCTTGTTCATGGAGACATTCCTTAAAAGAAGGCAAGGTTGGACAGTTACTGGTTGAGTGTTCATTTGTTTCACAGATTTGACACACAATGTTTTCAACAGATTTTAATTGACCACTCTTTTTCAATTCTAGTGCCTCGACTTTTCTAGCTAAAGATGCAAACTTGGCTTGAAGGTCATGATCTTCCCTAAGGTTGTACATGCCTCCACTAGATGTATGAGGTTGAGTTTTACTCGGTGCCTCATATGTACCCGCGGTGTCCCAATTTTGAGCATTTTCAGCTAACAAGTCTAAGTACTCCATTGCTTCATCAGGGTCTTTATCTTCAAAAGTTCCATTGCACATCAATTCAACCATTTGCCTATCTTTAGGTGTTAACCCTTCATAGAAATGTGAAACCAATCTCAATGTTTCAAAACCATGATGAGGGCAAGTACTAAGCAAGTCTCGATACCTATCCCAACATTTGTAAAATGTTTCTCCTGGTTTTTGAGTGAAAGTGGTGATTTGTCTCTTGAAAGAGTTTGTTCTATGAGATGGGAAAAACTTTTTTAAAAATTGTTGTTGCATTTCATCCCAAGCACGAATGGATCCTGGTCTTAAATTTTGTAGCCATGTTTTAGCTTTATCTTTTAATGAAAAAGGAAAAAGCTTTAATCTGATGGTGTTCATGCTACAATTTAAGTTATTATATGTGTTGCACACCTCTTCAAATTCCCTTAAATGCAAGTATGGATTTTCTAATTCCAAACCATGAAAAGAAGGTAAAAGTTGAATAATACCTGGTTTAAAATTAAAATGAGATGCATCAGGAGGAAAAACTATACATGATGGTGCACTTGTTCTTGTGGGATTCATGTGGTCTCTAAGTGTTCTAACACGGTTATTCTCATTATTCTCATTATGAAGTGATTGATTATCTTCTTCGGCTATATTTTCTGAAAATGATGAGGATACCCTACAAAGTCTACCACTTGATGTACGTGACCACACTCTCATGCACGTGTAGGAATAGAATAAATGAAAAAAGAAAACAAAAGAAGAAGAAATACGAGAAAAGAAACAAAGTTATATACAAGAAAAGTGAAAAGAGAAAATAAAATAAATATTATAATTTATACAAGAACTTACCTCCCCAGCAACGGCGCCAAAAACTTGACACGACTAAAAGGTTGATGTCTTCTCCCAAGTGCAGGAGTGTCGAAGTAATAAATAACCCGGCAAGACCGGGGTCGAACCATAGGGAGGTTAATTGTACAAATTATAGACAACAATTATAAGCAATAATAACAACAATTATAAAACAACACTAACAATAATAACAATAATAATAATAATAATAATAATAGTAATACTAATAATACTAATAATAATACTAATAATACTAATAATAATAACAATAATAATAATAATACTAATAATAATAGTAGTAGTAGTAGTAGTAGTAGTAGTAGTAGTAGTAGTAATAATAATAATAATAATAGTAGTAATAATAATAATAATAAAGAAAGAGAAGAAGAAGATGATGATGAGAACTTGGAGATGGAAAATTAATGTAAGGATTAAACAATAATAATAACAAATGTCAAGGTTAGAGGTTCCACTAATGGTATATCAAACAAGTATAGTATAAACTCTTATTATTCAATTGGAAACCACACAGGTTAGAGGTTCCACTAATGGTATATCAAACAAGTATAGTATAAACTCTTATTATTGAATTGGAAACCACACACAAAGGAGGTTCCAATCAGATTATATATTGTTAACATGATTACATTAGTCATCTTATTCAATTAATGCTAATACTTGTAAATCTCGTCAAGCATTCATGATTATAACTTATGTTAACAATAAATCAAGTTCCTTTCATAGCTCAGGTGTCGGTTATACCATACATTATGGGCTATGAAAGTGCCAAGCATTTGTTGTACCAAGTGTTATACAACATAAATCAAGATTAGTCATTTAACAAGCAAAGTATTAAATAGTGAACAAGATAACAAATATAAAACATGTTAGTATCAAACATTAAAGTCCATATTAAGTTTACATTATACTTATTCTTACACCATTAGTGTAACTTTTTCACCTTGACATAACTAACTTAGCTAGACATAATGAAAGAAAGCAAAATAGATAAACAAAATAAGAACATAAAAGTTAACTAAGTAAAGGAAAGGAAATGAAAGGCATAAACTTAATATTAATGAAAGCAAAGCATAAACATTACAAAAAATAAAAAGAGAGAAAGGAAGAGCATGATCTTGATCTGGAAACCAAGATGCCTAAATGCATGGCAAATGCCTCCTTTTATAGGCCAAAATTGGAAACTATTGATTTGATGACTAATTGATAAGTGGGTGGCCAACTTTTGACTTGGTGACAATCCTTATCTTCTCTTGTCTGCCCAAAACGTCATTGATAATGTCAAAACTGGAGCCAGTTGCAAACATGAAAGTTGTAGGCAATTGTCGCAGCTTTCTTGTGTAAAAACTTCAGCTCATTTGGACTTCTAGAACTCCAGATATGGCCAAAATACCGAACAGTGCTCGGGCTGGAAGATAGATTCGGGCTTCTTTATTGTTGCTACAATTTGGACTTGATAATGGCCTTTTTAGATCTTGGGCTCCATATGAAAGTTGTAGGCCTATGTCTTACCTTTCCATCCATATAAATTGGACCTAAATCTGAGATCTGTAGCTCCAGATATAACCCAATTACCGAACAGTGTTCCGGTTTGGATTGCACCGACATCTCTTTTCTAAGTTTGACCATCTCTTTATCCATGCAATTTAAGTTCTTCAAGTCATCAATCAATCCTTTCATTTATGTGATAGACCTACATTAAAAATAGACATTTACCACAAATTAAAGGTATCTTATATTATTAGATATATTATTATAAAACGTGCTTTGGTTAAGGAGTTATTGATACTTCAAGTGCAAAATGATGATATAAAACCATGATAAAAATGCACTTTTAAGTACTAATCATTTAGCTATGTTTATTATGTCAAGGTGAAAAGGTTACACTAATGGTGTAAGAATAAGTATAGTGTAAACTTAATATGGACTTTAATGTTTGATACTACATGTTTTGTATTTGTTATCTTGTTCAGTCTTTAATACTTTGCTTGTTAAATGACTAATCTTGATTTATGTTGTATAACACTTGGTACAACAAATGCTTGGCACTTTCATAGCCCATACTGTATGGTATAACCGACACCTGAGCTATGAAAGGAACTTGATTTGTTGTTAACATAAGTTATAATCATGAATGCTTGACGAGATTTACAAGTATTAGCATTAATCGAATAAGATGACTAATGTAATCATGTTAACAATCTATAATCTGATTGGAACCTCCTTTGTGTGTGGCTTCCAATTGAATAATAAGAGTTTATATTATACTTGTTTGACATACCATTAGTGGATCCTCTAACCTTGACATTTGTTATTATCATTGTTTAATCCTTACATTAATATTTTATCTCAAAGTTCTCATCATCATCTTCTTCTTCTTCTCCTTTTTTTTCTTTATTATTATTATTATTATTATTATTATTATTATTATTTTGTTATTATCATTGTTTAATCCTTACATTAATATTTTATCTCAAAGTTCTCATCATCATCTTCTTCTTCTTCTCCTTTTTTTTTCTTTATTATTATTATTATTATAAGTGTTATTGTTATTATTATTATTGTTATTACTATTATTATTGTTATTGTTGGTATTATTATTATTGTTGTATTATTGTTATTTATAATTTATACAATTAACCTCCCTATGGTTCGACCCTGGTCTTGCCGAGTTATTTATTATTTCGACACTCCTTCACTTGGGAGAAGACATCAATCTTTTTGTCATGTCAGCTTTCTAGGGAATGAATAGAGTTGAGAATTATAGAACAAAACGTTTTGACCAGTATCAACTTTTTGATAATTTTCACAAGTTTTGCACAATGCATGCGTGTCCTTGAACATGGTGGGCCAATAAAAGTTGTTTTGAAAGATTTTTGCAGCTGTCTTTTTTGATGAAAAATAACTCCCACACGCTTCAGAATGAGAAAGTTTAATGACACTATGAATCTTTGAAATATTTGATCAGGACAATATTTGAATAAGTTAGGGTCATCACAATAAAAGTTCTTCACTTTGTTCAAAAACTTTTCTTTGTCTTGGGTACTCCAATTAGCTGGCAAATCTCCTGAAGCAAGAAAATTGATATTTTTGTTATACCAAGGCATTGGATTAAGAGAAAGTAAGGATTCTTTAGGAAAGTAATCATCGATTGGTGTGATGTTAGATGTCGAATTTGTTGTCACTTTTGACAAAAGATCCGCATTAACATTTTCGGTGCGTTTTTCATCCATGATTTCTTCCTCAAAATAAATCATTTGCAAATCTTCAGATTCATCCAACTCATTTTTACTTAAAGTAGATTCAAGTTGATCATAAATTAATTCGTCAATACGATCTACTTCTTGTAAATCATTATCATCTCCAGGTTGCTTGCAAATATTGAAAATATTCATCTTCAATGTCATGTTTCCAAATGATAGCTTCATCAGTCCATTCCTATAATTAATCAATACGTTAGAAGTTGCAAGAAACGGACGTCCTAAAATAACAGGAAATGAATTACATAAGACAATAAAATCTACAAGATAAATGAATTTATCGACTTGTACTAACACATCTTTAATTATTCCTCTAGGCACTTTTATAGATCTATCGGCAAGTAAAAGAGTTATAGAAGTTGGTTTTAACTCACCTAGATTGAGACTTTGAAAAACTGAATATGGAAGTAAATTCACACTAGTACCAAGATCAAGTAAGGCTCTATCAATTTTTTGTTCTCCAATAAAGTAAGAAATTGTAGGACAACCAGGGTCTTTATATTTCAAAGCATTATTTTTCTGAAGAATAACACTTACTTGTTCGGCTAGAAAGGCTTTCTTTTTCACATTCAGTTTCCTCTTCACAGTGCATAGATCTTTCAAAAATTTAGCATAGGAAGGAACTTGTTTAATAGCATCCAGCAAAGGTATATTGATGCTTACCTGTTTGAAAGTTTCAAAGATTTCAGAGTTGTGATTGACTTTCCTTTGTTTGGTCATGGCTCGAGGAAATGGAAGTGTTGGCGTAGAATAATTATTTTCTTTGCAATTTTCAGATTCAACCCCTTCCTTACTCTCAGAGATTGACTCATCATCTTTCTCATAAGGTTCAAGAGAGGATTTTTCAATAACCTTACCACTGTGAAGAGTAGTGACTGATTTGACTTTATCCATATGTTGGCTTCTGGAACTATTTGCATTGTATTGCCCTTTGAGATTTTGTTGTGGTTGAGATGGAAACTTACCTTTCTCTTGGAAACTGAGAGCAGATGTTAATTTTGTAAGAGTATCTTTAAAATTTGTTATGTTTTGAGTAAGTTGAGTATTGATTGCCTCTTGCTTTTCAATAAATGCATGCAATGTTACCTCAAGATTTCTTCTAGGAGGTGGAGCATAAGGAGGTGCATATCCATGAGAATTTTGGAAATTACGGTGTGTTTGAAACGGTGGTTGTGAAGTTTGTACATTGTTATTATCACTCTTCCAACTGAAATTTGGGTGATTTCTCCAACCAGGGTTGTATGTTTGCGAGTATGGGTTATGGTTGGCCCTTTGGAAACAATTTAAAGCATGGGCTTGTTCATGGAGACATTCCTTAAAAGAAGGCAAAGTTAGACAGTTATCAGGATCTTTATCTTCAAAAGTTCCATTGCACATCAATTCAACCATTTGTCTATCTCTAGATGTTAACCCTTTATATAAATGTGAAACCAATCTCCATGTTTCAAAACCATGATGACAGCAAGTACTAAGCAAGTCTCGATACCTATCCCAACATTGGTAAAATGTTTCTCCTGTTTTTTAAGTGAAAGTAGTGATTTGTCTTTTGAAAGAGTTTGTTCTGTGAGATGGGAAAAACTTCTTTAAAAACTGTTGTTGCATTTCATCCCAAGCACGAATGGATCCTGGTCTCAAATTTTGTAGCCATGTTTTAGCTTTATCTTTTAATGAAAAAGAAAAAAGCTTTAATCTGATGGTGTTCATGCTACAATTTAAATTATTATATGTGTTTTAGACCTCTTCAAATTCCCTTAAATGTAAGTATGGATTTTCCAATTCTAAGCCATGAAAAGAAGGTAAAAGTTGAATAATACCTGGTTTAAAATTAAAATGAGATTCATCAGGAGGGAAAATTATGCATGGTGGTGCACTTGTTCTTGTGGGATTCATGTGGTCTCTAAGTGTTCTAACACAGTTATTGTCATTATTCTCATTATGAAGTGATTGATTATCTTCTTCGGCTATATTTTCTGAAAATGATGAGGATACCCTACAAAGTCTACCACTTGATGTACATGACCACACTCTCATGCACGTGTAGAATAGAATAAAAGGAAAAAAAAAAGCAACAGAAGAAGAAACAAGAGAAAAGAAACAAAGTTATATACAAGAAAAGTGAAAAGAGAAAATAAAATAAATATTATAATTTATACAAGAACTTACCTCCCCGGCAACGGCGCCAAAAACTTGACACGTATAATTTATACAATTTTCACTTTTATAATTTATACAAGAACTTATCTCCCCGGCAACGGCGCTAAAAACTTGACACGACGAAAAGATTGATGTCTTCTCCCAAGTGCAGGAGTGTCGAAGTAATAAATAACCCGGCAAGACCAGGGTCAAACCAAAGGGAGGTTAATTGTACAAATTATAAATAACAATAATACAACAATAATAAGAACAACAACAACAACAACAATAATAATAACAATAACAATAACAATAACAATAATAATAATAATAATAATAAAGAAAAAAAAAGGAGAAGAAGATAAGAACTTTGAGATGGAATATTAATGTAACAATTAAACAATGATAATAACAAATGTCAAGGTTAGAGGATCCACTAATGGTATATCAAATAAGTATAGTATAAACTCTTATTATTCAATTGGAAACCACACACAAAGGAGGTTTCAATCTGATTATAGATTGTTAACATGATTACATTAGTCATCTTATTCGATCAATGTTAATACTTGTAAATCTCATCAAGCATTCATGATTATAACTTATGTTAACAACAAATCAAGTTCCTTTCATAGCTCAGGTGTCAGTTATACCATGCAGTATGAACTATGAAAGTGCCAAGCATTTGTTGTACCAAGTGTTATACAACATAAATTAAGATTAGTCATTTAACAAACAAAGTATTAAAGAATGAACAAGATAACAAATATAAAACATATTAGTATCAAACATTAAAGTCCATATTAAGTTTACACTATACTTATTCTTACACCATTAGTGTAACCTTTTCACCTTGACATAATAAATGTAAACACCCAAAAGAAAAGAAAAAAAAATATATATATATATAGACAGAACTGATGAAGCAGTTTTCGCTGCCGATTTCTCGATCGGCAGCGACGCAGTTTCTGCTGCCGATTTCTGCATCTACAACGAAGCAATTTTCACTGTCGAGAAAATCGGCAGTGACACAGTTTTCGCTGCCGATTTCTGCATTGTCAGCGACACAGTTTTCGCTGCCGATTTCTGCATCTCCAGTGAAGTAGTTTTCGCTGCCGATTTCTGCATTGACAGTGACACAGTTTCTGCTGCTGATGTCTACATCTGCAGCGAAGCAGTTTCCACTGCCGATTTCTGCATTGTCAGCGACAGTTTCCGCTGCCGATTTCTGCATCTGCAGCGAAGCAATTTCCGCTGCCGATTTCTGCATTGTCAGCGACACAGTTTCTGTTGCCAATTTCTGCATCTACAGCGAAGCAGTTTTCGCTGCCGATTTCTGCATCAGCAGTGACACAGTTTCCGCTGCCGATTTCTGCATCTGCAGGGAAGCAGTTTCCACTGCCGATTTCTGCATTGTCAGCGACAGTTTCCGCTATCAATTTCTGCATCTGCAGCGAAGCAGTTTCCGCTGCCGATTTCTGCATCGGTAGCAATGCAGTTTTTGTCTTAAAAAATAAAATAATAATAATTTTCTTAAGGAGTTGAGAGGGAGGGGTAAAACTGGTTTTAGATAGACCAAAACAAGGATAAGAACACATCTAAACCAACCCCCAAACACCCACCTCATTTAATGGGGAGTATAAATATAAGGAGGAGAGAGAAGGTAACCCTAGCTTTTATCAAAGTTGTTGCAGCAGTATGTCCAGCTGCTTGTTACTCTCCCTTTCTCCTCCCCAACAGAAACCTAAGCCTTGTGAACATGTGAGGGAGAGAGAGGAGACCTTGAGAGAAGATTGGACAGCCACCTAGAGAGAGAGGAGAAGGGAACCAACGTGAGAGGAAGAAGAAGGAAGAAAACCAGCAGGAGAGCAGGAAGAACACTGTCAAACCTTCCTCAAACCTAGCTAGATTCGTAAGGTATGGGTCATGAAACTTCCTTCCTCTTCTCCTTAAGATTTAGAATCAGAAATGAAGAAGAAAAACCCTAAGAAAATTGAACTATGACCTAAGCTAGCTGTGAAGAAAATAGAAATTTACTAAGAGGACAAAGAAAACAGAAATGGAATGAGGCCAATTTCAGAACATTCAGCAAAGAAAAATGAATAAAATAGAAAAAACAAATCATAGTAGGGGGTCGGCTTTAACTATGGGGTTGGCCGGCATGCAATGTGTGTGTTTTGCTGGGATTGGCTGAAGGATTATGTGCTGGAATGGATAGTTTCAATGTGTGTATTCTGCTGGAATGATTGAAAGATATATGTTGTAATTGATGGTTTTCAATGTGTGTCTTCTGCAGCGAAATTTCAATTCGCTGCCGAAACTGTAACGGCTGCAGCAAATAAGTATTTGCTGTCGAAATTGAGTCTTCTGCAGCGAATCAGAATTCACTGTCGAATTGGGTGTTTTGCAGCGAAATTTCAATTTGCTGCAAAAAATGTGTCGCCCACAGCGAATTAGCATTCGCTGCCGAAACCGAGTCTTCTGCAGCAATCAGCATTCGCTGCAGAATTGTGTGTTCTGCAGCAAATTTTGATTCGCTTCCGAAAATGTGACTGCTGCATTGAATAAGTATTCACTGTCGAAATTGAGTCTTCTACAGTGATTTAGAATTCGCTGCCGAATTGTGTGTTCTGCAGCGAATTAGCATTTGCTGTCGAAAATGTGTCTGCTGCAGCGAATTAGAATTCGCTGCTGAATTTATGTTCCGCAGCGAAATTGTGATTCACTGCCGAAACTGTGTCGGTTGCAGTGAATCGCTGCTGAAGTTGAGTTGTCTGCAGCAAATTAACATTCGCTGTCGAGTTTCATGTTCTACAGTGAATTTGTGATTCGCCATCGAAGTTGAGTTGGTTGCAGCAAAATTGTGATTCGCTACCAAAACTGAGTTGTCCCCTACGATTTAGCATCTGCTGCCGGAACAGTGACGCCAACAGCGAAACAGTTTTTGCTGCCGAACTGGCTGCTGGCAACAAAATAGTTGTCGTTGCCGAATTGGCAGCCTGCAGCGAACCAATTCTCATTGCCGAATTTGGCAGCCTGCAGTGAACCAGTTCTCGTTGCTAATTTCTACAATAAGCCTCCTAGGCAAAAATGACTTAAATGCTAGTAACAATTTCATGGTATGATGGTGTAAAATCTGGAACACTTGAATGTGAATATATGAACTTTTGAAATAAGTGTGGTGACAAATGTGATTCAAAAATACAAATGTACTGAATTGTGACCATTGTTGTCTTAGGTGGTGCGGTTGGGATCAGACCATCGTCAAGACAAGAACAAACCACAGGTGGAGCAGGTAGGTGACTTCCACTTTCCTTTTTCATACGTTAAATAATGTGATACTTTAACATGAATGTTACCATATTGGGTTAGAATAGATAACAGATTGTCAAATGTTAAATGTTGTCAAAAGGTTGATTAGCTTTGGCTAATGGCATCTGAATGGATGACCAGGACAAAAGAATGATTAGCCTCGGCTAATGGCATCCGAATGGATGACAGGGACAAAGCAATGATTAGCCTCGGCTAATGGCATCCGAATGGATGGCCGGGATAAAGGAAGGATTAGCCTCGGCTAATGGTATCCGAATGGATGACCGGGACAAGGGAATAATTAGCCTCGGCTAATGGCATCCGAAAGGATGATCGGGATAAGTGATTGATTAGCTTCGGCTAAAGGCATCTGAAGTGGATGATCGGGGTGAGTGAACGGTTAATCTCAACAAATGATACCTTGAGAGGATAGCTGGGTTTAAGATTTTGGTTGATTACAATAATTGGTGCAACTATATGTACTATAAATTGTGTATACTATGTACATGAAGAAACTACAAATATCATGCATCAACCATGGAATAATGTTAATGTTTTATTTTTCCTGCTAGACCATTTAATTATCATTATTACTAATAAGCAATTGCATTCTCTTAAATATTCTACACTGCAATAGGGACATCACATCAACAAGATGCCTAGGAAACCCGATACACGGGAACCTACTTTTGCAAGGAATCATGTAGTTGCATCCTAACTCACGATGTATTTTGTATGGATCAATGTATTAAACGTATAAATTTTATTGAACCCTTTTGTTGAAATTCGTGGTGACTATTAGTAGGATAGGAATGCAAACTCATGTCTATGGATGTAATATTATAATATGAACTTCTAAGCATGCAAAAATAATATTATGTGTTTATGTAAATTTCCCTTTTAAATAAAATGTTGAATGTAGTTGATGTATGGATTGCATTTTGATGATGTGAGGAAAATAGGTTCGCAATTTACCGACACGATGTGTGTCAAAGAAAATTTTTTTTTATTGTTTTGGGGCTTGAAAAGTCCGGGTTGTTACAGTTGGTATCAGAGCCCCTGGTTTAGATCCTGGGGATCACTGAAAATTGTGTTGGTGTGGTGAATTTCAGGATGGTACGCACCCGACAAGGGACACGAACTGAGCCGCCCTCCTTAGATAGGTGGGGCGGGAACCAAGGTGCCCAAGGTTGGCAAGATGAAGATCCCTTGGATGATACGGCATCTCATGCTCCGATAGTACCACCCGAAACCTTGCAGGGGGATGCTGCGGAAGCGGGGGATGGCGGGAGGTCTAACGAAATAGAGGGAGTACCCCCAGTTGCAGCAGCGCAGCAAGAAAGATTAGAAGCACAACCATCGACTATTCCAACTGGTGTGCCCCCACAATATGTAGACCCGGGACTCCTTGTATAAATAGTTAAAGCAGTGATGGAGGGTATGGCGGGTTCAGCGATACAAGCAACTCCCACCACGCAGATTCCACAAGCAGCCCCTATGACAAGCATGACTACAGATAACGTGGTGCCATTGGTGTGACTAGTCAAGTGTATGAGGGAAATGGGTTGTGAACCGTATATGGGGGAACAAGATGCAGAGATAGCTGGAAGATGGATTAGGAAGGTAGAAAAGACCATGGTTCAAATAAGCATACCCGAGGGGTTGAGGGTAAACTGTGCAACCCAGTTATTGTCTGATAGGGCCATGACATGGTGGGAAACAGTTCAGCTGAGGCGTGCAACCGAGACACTAACTTGGAGTGATTTCAAGATAGAGTTTGAGAATCAGTTTTATTCCAGGTACCATCGTAAGGTGAAAGAACAAGAGTTCTTGGCATTAAGACAGGGTGATATATCGGTATTGGAGTACGAAAGGAAGTTCCATGATCTCTCATTGTTTGCCCCACACTATGTGCCAATAGAGGAACATATGATTGAGAAGTTGAGAGATGGTTTGCGACAGGACTTAAGACAAGGATTGATCGCCTTACGATTTAAATCAGTGAGAGAGTTGATTGAGGCTGCCCAAGCTTTGGAGGCTTGTATTGGAGAAGGCCAGGGGGGATATCAGGGTATAGGTAAAAAGAGAGATGGGGACTTTTTCAGCAGCAGACCACCATTCCCGAAGAAAGGAAAAAGTGGAGTGTTTGAGCAGTACAAAAAGAAGGGGAGTTTGATGTTACCGCCCCACCAACAGTCAAGTGGGAGAGTGATGGTTGGACGGTCGCACTCGAGGGAAAACTCTTCAACTGGGACTGGTGACCACAAGGGTATTGCTCAGTTTCCCCCGGGCGATGCTTTGTGTGCAGAGGAGAAGGTCATAGGTGGAGGAACTGCCAGTATTTGAGTCAAGGGTGTCATTACTGTGGCGGAAGAGGTCATTTCAAGAGGGACTGCCCAAAAAGGAACACTGGACAGGTACAAAGCTATAGGCAACCCAGCCAGAGCCAACAACAGTCAGTCACCATGAATAGGCCAGTGAGATCTTCTCAATCAGGAGCAAACTCTAGTCGAGGGAGACTGAGGGCACAAAATGATAGGACATCGGGGAGGGTCTTCCACCTGACACAGGAGGAGGTCAGGGCTGCATCGGATGTGGTGGCAGGTACACTACTATTGAATGATTTTAATGTGCATGTGTTGTTTGATCCGGGTGCCACCCACTCATTCATTGCTAAGAGAATTGTCACTAAACTGAGAAAAGGGAGTAGAAAAAGTAGAGAAGGGATTCTTAATTGGAACTCCAATGGGAAACATGGTTGAAACAAATATTGTGTATGTGGATGTGGGGGTTAGTCTATTTGGGTATGAAACAAAAGTAGACTTGATTCCCTTAGAGCTGCATGATTTTGACATAATCCTAGGCATGAATTGGTTGAGTAAATACAAGGCTCTAATAGATTGTTATGCTAAAACTATTACTTTCCAAACCCTTAAGGGCGAGAGAATGATTTTTAAAGGAGAGAGAATTCTCAAACCAATTGCCTTGATATCAGTGGTAACAACCCAAAAACTTTTAAGAAAGGGATGTATGGGATACCTTGCATACATCTTAAACTGTGATGATGAAGGTCCACGACTGAAGGATATTCCTGTGGTGAAGGAATTCCCAGATGTGTTTCCCAAAGAACTACCGGGACTACCCCCAGAGCGAGAGGTAGAAGTGTCTATAGACACTTTTCCTGGAGTCCCACCTATAGCCCAACAACTGTATCGGATGGCTCAACTACAGGAATTGTTAGATAAAGGGTTCATACGGCCTAGTAATTCTCCATGGGGAGCACCGGTGTTGTTTGTAAGAAAGAAAGATGGAACCCATAGACTTTGTATTGACTACCGACAACTGAACAAGATAACAATGAAAAACAAGTATCCATTACCTCGGATAGATGATTTGTTTGATCAATTAAAAGGAGTGAGGGCATTTTCGAAGATAGATATGAGATTAGGGTACTATCAGATGAAGATTAAAGAAGCGGATGTAGCAAAGACTGCATTTAGAACTCGTTACGGACACTATGAATTTTTGGTGCTACCATTCGGGTTGACGAACGCCCCAGCCCTCTTCATGGACTTGATGAATCGGGTTTTCCAACCATATCTTGATAAGTTTGTGGTGGTGTTCATTAACGATATACTGGTGTACTCAAATTCTTTCGAGGAGCACGAAGAACACTTGAGACAAACCTTACAAACCTTGAGAGATCACCAGTTATATGCAAAACTGAGTAAATGTGAATTTTGGTTGAAGAGAGTGACGTTTCTAGGACATGTCATTTCAGCCGAACGTGTTTTTGTAGACCCCCAAAAAGTTGAGGCAGTCTTGAAATGGGAAAGACCAACTTCGGTCACTGAAATACGTAGCTTCCTGGGACTTGCAGGATACTATCGGAGGTTTATCGAAGGTTTTTCCCTGATTACAACCCCTTTGACCCAGCTAACTAGGAAGAATAAGAAATGGGTGTGGTCAGAAGAATGTGAGAAAAGCTTCCAAGAATTGAAGAGGAGGCTCACCACTACTCTAGTGTTGACCCTTCCCTTAGGGACCGAGGGTTTTGTGGTATATAGTGATGCTTCGGGGAAGGGATTGGGGTGTGTTCTGATGCAACATGGGAAAGTGATCGCCTATGCATCAAGACAGTTAAAGACTCATGAGGTGAACTACCCAGTGCAGGACTTGGAGCTGGCTGCTGTAGTTTTTGCCTTGAGGATATGGAGACACTATTTGTATGGGTCTCGAACCCAAATTTTTACTGATCATAAGAGTCTGAAGTATCTGATGTCGCAAAAGGAGTTGAACATGCGACAAAGAAGGTGGATATAGCTCATTAAAGATTATGACTGCACCATAGAATACCATCCAAGGAAAGCAAACGTGGTGGCAGATGCCCTCAGTCGCAAAAATAAAGCCACCCTAGGAAGGTTAATAGTGGGAAAGGAGCGGCAATTGGTGGAATTGAAAGAGATGGGTAAAGATTTGGACATTAATGTTGGAGGTGGGTTAGTAGCCCAATTATTGGTGTGACCAACGTATCGGGAACAAATACTACATGCCCAATTCCATGACAAGGAGGGGTGTAAGATTAGGAGGAAGGTGGAGGCCGGAGTAGAAATGAAATTCCGAGTAGCGGATAATGGATCCTTGATGATGGGATAACGGTTATACGTGCCTAGTGACGAAACAGTCAAACGAATGGTTCTACAAGAAGCACATGAGTCTCGGTTCTCCATACATCCTGGCAGCACTAAGATGTATCGAGACCTGAAACACCTCTATTGGTGGCCTGATATGAAAAGGGAAATAGCTGAGTACGTGTCTAAGTGTGGGATATGTCAACAAGTCAAGGTTGAACACCAAAGGCCTGCGGGACCATTACAACCATTACAAATTCCAGAATGGAAGTGGGAGATGATCACCATGGATTTCGTGTCAGGATTTCCTAAAGGGAGGAAAGGAAATGACGCGATATGGGTTATCATAGATCGGTTGATGAAATCTGCACTATTCTTGCCTATAAAGATAACCGACTCGGTGGACAAGCTTGCCAAGATTTATATAAATGAGGTGGTACGACTTCATGGGATTCCAGTGTCCATTGTATCGGATCGAGATCCCAGGTTCACCTCTCAACTTTGGCCAAGCATACAACATGCCTTGGGAACAAGATTGGACATGAGCACTGTGTTTCACCCTCAAACGGATGGCCAGTCAGAAAGAATCATCCAAGTCTTGGAAGACTTATTACGGGCCTGTGTTTTGGAATTTGGAGGAAACTGGGAGGAACACATGGCATTAGTGGAGTTCACGTATAACAATAGTCACCAAGCCACAATAGGGATGGCCCCATATGAAGCCTTGTATGGTAGGAGGTGCAGAACTCCTTTATGTTGGGAGGAAATCGGGGACCAGAAATTATATGGCGCAGAATTGGTCCAAGTCACCACAGAGAAAGTGAGAACTATCAGGGATCGCATCAAAGCCGCACAGGATAGACAGAAGAAGTATGCTGATGTGAGGAGAAGACCTCTCGAGTTCAGTACAGGGGACCAGGTATTCCTAAAGGTAGCCCCATGGAAGAACATGTTACGGTTTAGATTGAAAGGGAAGCTAACTCCCCGCTTCATTGGACCCTTCAAAATCTTACAGCAAGTAGGACCAGTAGCCTACAAAGTGGACTTGCCCCCACAGTTAGCCAAGGTCCATGATGTGTTCCATGTCTCATTGTTAAGAAAGGCTGACGTGGACCCCACCTGAATCCTACCCTAGGTTCCAGTAGAAGTCAAGGAAGACTTAACACTAGAATTGAGGCCCATAAGGATACTTGATCAGGAAGTGAAGGAGCTACGGAGCAAAAAGATCCCCATCGTCAGAATTTTATGGCGAAATGCTCAAGTAGAAAAGGAAACTTGGGAGAGGGAGGCTGAGATGAGGAAAAAATACCCTAATTTATTTGAACTACCAGGTATGCAGTATGAAACCTCTTAAATTTCGAGGACGAAATTCCTATTAAGTGGGGGAGAATGTAAACACCCAAAAGAAAAAAAAAATATATATATATATAGACAGAACTGATGAAGTAGTTTTCGCTGTCGATTTCTTGATCGGCATCGACGCAGTTTCTGCTGCTGATTTCTGCATCTGCAGCGAAGTAGTTTTCGCTGCCGATTTCTTGATCGGCAGCGACACAGTTTCCGCTGTCGATTTCTGCATCTGCAGGGAAGCAGTTTTCGCTGCTGATTTCTCGATTGGTAGTGACACAGTTTC
>NW_011502063.1:23905-26666 GCF_000495115.2 Populus euphratica | reverse complement strand
CGAATACATTCGCTAGTTTACGGGATTTTTTTTAAATATTTTATTTAATTATAAAAAATATAACTTAACTAATCAAATCTTGAATTTATTTTTTAAAAATTATTAATTTAAATTTTATAAAATTCAAAGCTATTAAAAATTTATATAATTATTAATTTTATAGCTCATAAAATTAATCAAAGTGTATATAAACTAGTTTGAATATCTATATTAATGTAAAAAAAATCTTTTTTAATGGATAAAGTCATGTATGCAATGAATCATATCGACATTTTAGCTGACTAAGGTACTGGTTAGCAAATTTGGTCTTCAAGTTAATTATCATCGTGAATCAAAATGTAATGAAAGTCTGCAAGAAAAAAGCTTCCCACGAAGGTGCAAATAAAGTCATGTAGATGAGACGACTAAGCCAAGGCGACTAAGCCAAGTGACAGAAATATAGCAAAATGATTTCGGGATCAAATGTAAGTAAATTAAGCTTTTTTATTGAAAAAACATTAATGACTTTAATTCTTAGAATGATTTTGTGAACTCCATTAAGTAAATTAAGTGCACAGTTTGTGTTAGAGTGATAGATGTGGGTGTGAGCCTGGAAATATGATAGAATATCTTAAGCATTTAGAACTGTTGCTTTCCTTTTGTTATCCTTGGATTTCCTGCTTGGGTGTCATTTATGTCCCCATTCTCTCTTTCTTCGCTAGGTTTTGTTTACTGGTTCATGGTGTCTCAATGATATTTCAAAGAAATGTAGAACGCAAAAATAAAAAAAATATTTTTTTATTTATTGACATTTAGTACAATTAAAACTGTATTATGTTTTTGTTGCGAATTTAATTTGAATGTCTGCTTCAATTAAGATGCTTTTGATCCAACAGAATTGATAGTATTTTGAATAAAAACTTGCTATTTCTAGTCTATTTATGCAAGTTAAAGTCTTCAAGGTTAATATATTTATAAATAACTTAAATTAAGATAACTAAAACTAAAATTGCATATCTCAATTTCTCAATTTGATCAAAGTTCAAATGAAGCAACCTTAATTAAGGTTGCAAAGTGGTAAAACTATAGTTTCATGTTCCCAGCCTTTTAATTCAATTCAAATAAAAAAGAAAGAAAGAAAAGCATTATGAATTGACTATACAGATTACCATTCATTGTAACAGTGTAATTATCAATTTATGCTTTCAATAAAAAGTAAGCAAACATGCTACTAAGATGAAATGATATTTTTCTTCGATGCATTTATTATTATGAGATTATAATCATTTATTATTATGAGATTAATTATAGATAAATTAATCTTTTCTAATTTTAATTCAATGTGTAAAGACTTTATTAGTTTTAAAAACTAGTTTTTATAAGAATATTGATAAGGGAGAATTCAATTTTTTTAGATTTTAAAATCACAATATCAACATCATATCACCTTTAAAGCAAATTATTACTAGCTTTTTTGTATTTTTAAACTTATCTCTAAGTAATTATTAAGTTAACTTGGAGGTAATTTTATCTTTCAATAAATATAAATATTATTTAAAAATAAAAAATAATACTAGTGGACAATATGCTAAGCATTGTCTCACCTCCAAACATCATCTTTAATAATGGTATTAGAAATGACTTGCTATGATCTTTTTGGTGATATGTGCATGTATATAGTAGTGTGGTGGTTGAGTTCTAGTAGATTTTTTTTCTTTCCTTGCCTCTTTTTGTTTTTTTTTCTCGTAAAAAATATATGTTTTTTAATCTGATTTAATTTTTGTTTTTTTTATTGTTATTTTTTATTATTTTTTTCTTTAATTTCATCCATTATTATTTAGTTTTACTTTTTTAATAAAATTTTATTTTTATTATTTTTTATTTATATTTTAGTTTAAATTTCATCTCCCATCATTTAATAAAAATATCAAACACTTACTAAGTTAAAGAAATCATTCGATCCTCCCCCTCCCAAATAACCATTTCGAATGTTCAACAAAACCATGACAACATACGAGAATTGACCTCTGCAATAGTGGATACCGCTACCTTGACAATATCTTGAAACAAAGAATTAAAGGACAGGCAATATATAATACTGAATTCCTATTGATTTCCCTACCCATAAGACTTCAAATCATGATATACACGTGTTCTTCAAGTAATCTGCAGACTAGCAGTTGAAGTGACATGATAAAAATTGCGGTGGTGTTTTTTGTACACAGAATACGAGTGAGGCAGAGCGTTGAGGTGATTGGTGATCATATGTAGGTGGTGAGTGGTGATGATCAGTACGGTAACCAAGCATTCTGGAATTGCATTAAAATCTGCTGCCATATGGAATGAACTGATTTTACTCAGATGAAATATAGCCCCCATGTTTGTATAAAAATACGCAGAATTAAAACAGAAAGCGAAGGTTTTTGACCCTGCACCAACCAGCAATAACACCTCAGACTAAATGCAGAATTAATTCATTCTTTATTGTTCATGATGTATGCGAATAGTGGAGAGTTCTCCACTATTGTAGATATTGCCGCCAAGCCAAAAATAAATGAACCAGATCTAGTATAATCTTTTTTTTTTTTAATCTAGAGTTTTTTTTTAAATAATTGTGATTTTTCCATGTATTTTTTATCAATTTTACTTAATATTAATTTGAATTTTTATATTATAAAGATATAAATTAAATATTAAAATAATTGATTTTTATCAAAATATTATAACAAAATTATAAAACAAAAACAATATCTTATTTTCATGCATATGGCATGTTGGACAC
>NW_011502063.1:18780-19486 GCF_000495115.2 Populus euphratica | reverse complement strand
GCTTGCTAACGAATGAGGACAGCTTGTGTGTGACTTGGGGAAGTTGCATACGAATTCTGGAGGAGCATGGCAGAATGTGACATTGGGGTGTTACAGCTTTGTTGGTGTCTAGATGAGATTGAGGACATTGATCTCATGAGCTTTGGGTGGGACTCGAAGTTTGGTTTAACCTATGGGATACAAACTGGAACCGAGGGAAGACTTGATCACAACTAGGGTTTTTGCAGGAGCTGACGAAGAGAATGTTAGCTTGCCATCGCAGGATCGGTGGATGATATTCTGGATGTAAATATGGGCAAAGCCGAGAGGTTGTGTGCGGGCAATCTTGAACTATGAATAGTGGTGCAAACTTGGGGCAGAGGTGCTTCAGACTTGGTTCGACGAGGACATCGACTTCTTTTGGTGGGGGAGGTTTGTCACAGGGTTAAAATCCGTCAAGGTGTAGGTTGACGAAAAGTGTTGCTGGACAGTAGCTACGGGGTGGCAGCCCGCGTGACAGGGGCGAAAATTGACAGCATGCATGTGCGGCAGCATGCGTGTGCGGCAGCACGCAATAGCTAACACAGCAGTGAGCTAACGAGAGTTGAGACTTGGGCGAGGATTGTTCAAGGCCTTGACGAAATAGTGCTGGGATGACACAGTGGGACAGTGGGGAATTCGGCAGCACTGGTGAAATCGGCAGCGTCGACAAATTCGGCAGTAGGGG
>NW_011502063.1:9558-18376 GCF_000495115.2 Populus euphratica | reverse complement strand
AGAGTGTGGGGATCTCTTGGGTTTGTGGGACAAACTAGTCATAGGCAAAACACGAGTGAATCGATGAGGGAAAGGCTGAGTCTAGCGGGACTAGACTGCCGTGCGAGTTCTGTTTTCGAGAGTGAAAAATTGACCCCCGTGACACCAGGCATGGTGGGCAAGCTAGGAAGTGCAGACAGCGTGGGCTTGGGTAGAGACGGTTGGGCTAACCGAGAAACAGAAGTTTTTCTCTTCTATATAAGTCCAAGGCAGATCTTGCTTTTCTCATTCAAAACATTGCGAAGCCTTTACATAAATTTTGTGGAGCGATAACATCTACTGGTGATGGCTTATTTCAAGTGCTTCATCTTTGCTTTGTCCATTGCTTTGGCCGCCTCAGGCATCAATGTAGCCTTCGCTGCTCGCCATCTCCTCCAATTACCACCTCTCCCATCGGTGCCGAATATGCCCAAGCCCACATTGCCACCTTTGCCTACCATCCCAACCCTGCCCACAACCCAACCATCTCTACCTAAACCTACACTGCCTCCACTTCCTAACTTACCCACCATGCCAAGTGTCCCCAAGGTTAATTTGCCTCCATTGCCAAGCATGCCTTCACTCCCTACTATCCCAACCACAATTCCCTCCATCCCATTCCTCTCCCCACCACCTGGAAACTAATTAATTATCCTTGATTATGATTATATACCTTATGAGCAGTGGTCTATTGCCATTACATTGATCTTTTTATATAGGGAGTTGTGGGAGTTATTCAGTTGTTTGTTTCTGATTTAGTTTCATCTATTTGAACATTCTCGATTCCTGTCTTATATTTGTGAGTTTGTGCCACTGGATTACTTGGATGTAGTTTGAGATTCTGCTATTTATATATACATGGATTTCTTTTCACTTTTGCTGCTACTAAATTATCTACCCAAATCTTAATTACTCCTTGTTTGTGATGCTAGATGACCTTCACCGCCACGTACATAAGTATCATGAGCAAGCCACATATGCCCAGCTTGCCAAGTTTCTTTACAAGTTAGAGCTGTCTAATTTTACACCATGCATCTTCGCAATATCTTGTATGTCCCATAGCAGTTTGTAATAGAACTTGTGCAAAGCAAAATAAACCAAGAAAATTGAGAAAAACTATTGCGTGATATATCTTTAATCATTAAATCGAAATGAGGAAGATTATAAAACAGAAATGGAAAAATGGTTTACTAGTGGAAAAATTGAGAAAAATATTTTTTTTATTTGAGATTACAAATTTACACATAAAGCATATTTCTGATATTAAAAAGATAATTTTTTTATATAAACATTATAATATTTATAATATTACTAGATAAGATAAAAATTTCATTACAATGAAGAACTTTTCTTAAACTTTAGACAGACCAACAATTAGTAAATATGTCAAGGCCTTAGTTTTTTATTAGACAATTAAATAATGTAGCATACTTTAAGTAGAGTGTAGTTTGGGTGCTAATATATTTTCTTTACGCAACTGATCTTCATATCCGATCTCGGAGATCAGTTAGGGTTTCTAATGATCAATAATAGGTAACGATTTTTATTTTCTCTTTCAACTGATAAAGAACAAGAATTTCATATCTCTCTCTATATTTGTTAGATACATATGAGAATGGATGATTGCCGCCAGCCCATCCAAGTGCGATAATTAAGTAGAATTTTTTTTATATAAAAAATACTATGGTGTTTTCCTTTTTTTGTTATAAAAGTAGATAGAGTTCATCCAATGGAAGGCCAGTTACGAAATTGGATTTTGCAATATTTGAATTTATTGAAAACCACAGTTCACCTAGAGTTTGATTTTATAATCAATATTTTTTTTGTGTTTTGAATTATTTTAATGTATTGATTTTAAAAATAATTTTTTAAAAATAAAAATATATCATTTTGATTCATTTTAATATGAAAAATACTTTAAAAAAAAACTACAACCACACTCCTAAACAGGTCTGAAAACACTTATATGACTTTAAGATCATATTTATTTTTGTATTTTAAAAATATATTTAGAAAAAATTTAAATTTTTTCAATTTATTTTCAATTAATTTTTTTATGTTTTCACATTATTTTAATGTGGTAATAATAATTTTAAAAATATAAAAAATATTATTTTGATGTATTTTTGAATGAAAAATACTTTAAAAAATAACTGCAACTATATTCTTAAACACCCTATAACATTATATAAATATTTATTGCCTTGGACCCTACATTTAGTTTGATCTTTGACCTCACTATATTCCCCCCCCATTATCATATTTTCTGGAATCATCTTGGGTAGAATGCTGGTCAATTGGTTTCTGTACATAGGGACAGGCCTGCCTCTAACACATGATAAATGCTGGAATCCATCAATCCAGTATTGCTATCTAGAAATGAAGACATGCAAGCTATATCATATTCTTTAATGCAACTTGAATCTTCTTCTGTGCACAAACGTTTCCTTGTCTTATAAGTTTTCTTGGGTGTTGTTACTCAATTTTGTACTCCATGTTTTGGAGATGGTGTATACCTCTTTTGAATTTAGTATAGGAGTTTAGCTCATGTTCACCAGAAGATTGGCAAAAACAGAATTTTTTTTTTCGAAACTCTATTTGAGCTATTTTCTGCTCCCTTTATCCTTCTTTTTTGCTACCAAAATCATTAGTTTTTTTAGGTTGATCAAGAGTCTTCATAATGCTAAATTCGTTTCTTTTTTTATCTGGTCTTTAAGGTTGAATAAATCCCTCAGAATTTGTACTAAAAAAATGATTCTGCTGCTGTCGCAATTTTTTATTTCAACTTAGGCTCTGATTCTGACTTAGTTTCGTACGATATTTGACCATCCTAGGTATATTCTGTCACTCATTACATGTTGAAAAATTGACGCACACCTTTATTAGGTCCTAGGGATCATTGTTCTTAAAGCAGATTGTTAGTCAGATTTCGATGCTCAATATTGTCAGATCAAGAACCTTTTTGACCAACTAGGTTACTACCAGTTTTTGTTATGTAAAAAAGATTTTAGCTTACTTCGATTCCTTCATCAAAGTTGTTGTCCTAGACGTGTAGATGAATTTGAGCTTTTGAATCACTTGATTTCGATATCAGAGGCTCAAGATGTTCCCATTTGAATATCTAACGTGAAGGTAAAGAATTCTGCAGCGAGAAGGATATTGACCCAAGTCTGCACTAAAAAAACTCTATTTTTGGCCTAGTTTTGTGATTTTTGTTCTTAGTTCATACTCTTAGTCATATCATGATTTTCGACATTCGTTAGTTTTTGAGTTAGACTCGGAGATCTCTTTCGACCAACCAAATTACTGCTAAATTCTGTTCTATAAAAAGATTTTATCTAACTTCGACTCCTTCATCAAAGTTTTAGTTCTAAACACATAAATGAATTTGGGCTTTTGAATCACTTGATTTTGATATCAGAAGCTCAAGATATTCCCATGTGAATATCTAACGTGTGGGTAGAAAATTCTGTCTTGGGAAGGATATAGCCCAAGTTCATGGGACTGATTCAAAGGATTTTTTTTGGACTAAGGACTGAATCGAAAAGTATTAAAATGAGGGATTGAATTGAAGAAGGATATTGAAAGCTGGAGAGGGGGGTTGGATCATCATAAATGATAGGATTTTTACCACACCGAGTAAGAAAAATAAGACCTTGCAGCTGCACCCTCCATCTGATTTCTTTCCTTTTTTTCCTCTGCAAATTCTTGTTGTTTTTCCTTTATCATCACGCCTGATTTTTGGAGCTGGAACCATGTTTTTATTGCCTCATTTCAAAGGGAGCAGCTGACCCTATGGAAGGAAAGAAAAGAGCCACACGATTCTCTAAAACGAGAAAGAAATCAGATGTGAGCACAACACAAAATCAAAATATTGTAGTTTTCTTTTTGCTGCAAATCAGTAGGGATTTGCATCCTAGAATTAATGCATTGAATCTTTCTTGAATAGAGACATATTTAGACTATATATAAGCCTTTCTAATGACCTAACAAAAAAAGAAGAAGAAAGAGCACAAAAAGGAGAAAAAACGAAGAGAAAAGAGCAAAAATAAAAATAGCCAAAGACAAGAGAAAAACACAAAGAATAGAGAAAGTTTCTTTCATTCACCAGTGTTACTGTGAGGTTGGGAAGATTGACAGTAGAAGAGCAAGAAAAGAAAAAAAGAAAAGAGAAGAGAAACCATAAACCAGTAGGGACTACCTATTGGTCTTGGCTTCATTTTTTTACATATAGGATCTGCAACAGGGACGAAAGAAGTGTAGGAATTCGTTGGAGAGGGATTGACGAAGACGCAGAGGAAAGAAAAACCAGAAAAAAACAGACACAAATACCGAGTAGGAGGAAAAGATTTGAAACAAACGAACACAAATCAACCATCATGCTTTCAACGTCACTGCAGCTTCTTCGCTTTTGTTCCCAAGTTTGTTTTTCTCTTCACCTCATAGCATGCATTTAATTTTCTGTTTTAAATTTGCACTGTTCAAGTGAATTAATTCACTTGAACAATATTCTCCAGCCTTCTTTGAACTATAACTGTGTCCCTTTTTTTGTGTCCAGCCGGGTCACTTGTTTTTATGTTGTAAAAAAAATATATGCCAATCTCGTATTTAGAATACCCATTTTTCAACGTAACTGGGGCAAATATACATATATATCAAAATTTATTTTCTTGTGTGTAGCATACGGCCAATACCCTAACATATTTTGAAATTTTTATATATATATACAAAAAAATTTGAAGTTTCAAAAATATATTTTCTCATGGATTTCTTAAACACAACAAAAATTATTTTCTTGCATTTTTGGATTTTACAACATGTTTGTAAAACACCAAAGGGTATTGGCCAATATTCAAAAAATATAAAAATCTTATTTTGGGGGAGGGTGGAATTCATCTTATTATTCACCTCTAATGTTTGGATAAAGAAATCCTTAAAGGACGAATATCCAAAATATTATTAGGAATAATTTGTTATTATTCACTGTTAATATTTGGATAAAGAAACCATGAGTGGTAAATATCCAAAATAATTTTCTAGGAATAATAAATCTGCACACATCTTGAAAGAAGCCTTGATTATAATCGAGAACATTTTAATTTTTTTTATCCCACGGTTTACGAGCCGTGAGAGTATAAAACACTAAGGCAAAAATAAGTTTGTTTTTTTAACGTGTTCTAGATTTCCAAATTTTTGTCCCTCCTCCTTGCGATTTGTGAGTGCAAACTCTTGAAATACTAACTGAAAAATGAGCTTTTGAAGCATATAGAATCTCGTTGGATTTCTATCTTAATAAATTTAGTTAGAATCAAATTTAGAAAAACTGATGGAATTAGAAAATACCAATACCATAACAATTATAAGACAAATCAAATATCAAGCAGTTTATCTTAGATAGGGCGTACTAGAGGTGTTAATACTTTCCCTTCACGCAACCAGCCTCTTGTTTTAGAATTTCTAAAAGACTAGTTAAGTTTTTTTAGTGACCATAATACTATATAGTGATTTTTTTATTTACAATAATAAAAAAAATAAAATCAATTAAGAATCATTGTAATGCCACGCTCCACTTGTGAAGGTGCAACATTGAGGATGTTCATCGATCATCTACGGTGGCGCAAAATATTTATCGCCGGTCACTGCATATGCCACATTTTCACTCTATCATTGCTTGACCTCGAAGAATGCTTGCGGCTATCTTTAGATAATTATTTCTGCTCTGTTGACTAATTATATGTTCGATTCAATTGGCGCCGTTATGTTTAGCTTCCCAGCCTCCTAAATATAAAATCCCATTCTGCAACATATTTGGGTTTTTGATATTGTAAGTAAACTTGTTGAGCCACTCCTCGATTTATAAATTTTATTAAGTTAAATTAATTTTTATATTTTATTATACAATTAAAAAAAATTACAATCAACTTAATACTAGAAAATAAAATTTAATAAAAACTTAAAATTAAATAATATAATTAAAAAGAACAAAATAAAAAACCAATAAAACTCAAAGAACTAATAAAAAAAAAAATCTCAAATGTGCGGGCTTCAGTGGCCTAGCACAACTAATCATGTTAGAAAAAAAACCTAAATGCATGAGCCTAGGATAAAGTGTGCACTTGGGCTAGTAATGTTTTTCTTTTAATAAGAGTGGGCAACTTGTCATATATTCCTTTGCTTTTTTGGCAAAAAAAATAAATAAACAAGAGGTTGTTTGCTGCTATAGAGAACTTATTGTTCTTTTTTTTCTTTTAATCCAACCACCACAAGATGAACGGAAAATAGAGAGGTAAATTTTACCTAAAAATTTTATTTTTTAATCATTGTTTACATGAAAACATGCAAAAAATACCTTAAAGATCTTAAATAAATCTATTTATAGTATTAAATAACCCAAAAATAGGCTAATAAACAAAAATTAACATGACTTGATAGAACTTCTCAAACTTAAATCTACCTTAAAACAAATCCACCATTTAAGGCAAGTCAAAGATTGATACAATAATTTTTTTTTATTAAATAGAATCATTTGATATCAAAATTGAATTTTTTATGGCTAAAATTAGTATTAATTAACCACTTTTTCTTATTGCTATTTTTAAGTGAGTTTCTCTTCTTCTTCTTCTTTTTTTCTCTAGTTTAGAGACTGAAACAATATAGAAAATAAATTTTCAAATCAAAATAAAAATGATTGCTAATGCATGGTTCATTATATGTTTTATTTTTATTTTACATGATGGTCCTCTAGCTTTAAAGTTTTTATTTTTACCACAATTTAAAACCTTATTTTTTTTTAATTAGACTATATAGTGGTATGATAAAAAAAAAAAAGGTATTAACATGAAAGAAAGAAAAAAGTTAATTGATTTACTGTTTATAAAACAGTGAAATCGACCTTGTCTTTTAATTGTTTTATTAATGCTAATATATTGTACAACACAACAATTAAACTGGTAATTGGTGATCATAAAATTATAGGAACTAACAGTATAGACACAAGTAGTGGGATGAAAGAAGCTGACAAACAATTAAATAAAGAGACTAGAGCAATCAACACAATGCAATCTTCCAGCATGTATACGACATTAAGTCATCAAACATGTTCCAAAGCAATGGTAATAGTCCAAGTTCTTTGTCTTATGGAGATGAACATGTTCCAAGACTTAATTTCCAGGTGGTGGGGACAGGAATGGGATACGAGGAATTGTGGTTGAGATAGTTGGGAGCTTAGGCATGATTGGTAATGAAGGCTGAGTAACTACTATTAGAAATTTGATAAATATAAATAAAAATATTAAGAGAATATTTTTATTAATAAATTATCGATATATTTTATTGATAAAAATATTTCATTGGTATTTATCAAGAGAATTATAGTGGAAAACAAAATAATTAAAACAAAGCAAAAAAAACAATGACATACTATTTTTATCAATAGAATTTATTTTGTCGGTAAATTTATTGGTAAACTGTGAACACAATTTATTATATCAATTACAAACAGAATCCCCAATAGAAAATTCTGTCGGTATTTTCTAAAGAGCTTTGAAGTTATTTACTTTCCAATTACACTATTAATTATTGTTCTTTACAGACAAAATTATCGACGAATTGAAAAGCCATCGATGTTATTTGACAGTTTTTTAAAATTTTTTTATTAAATTAAAATTTTAAATTAAATATAACAAACTAAATCACCGACGGATAGAAAAGTCATCGGTGATATTTGACGGTTTCTGAAATTTTTTAATTAAATTAAATATTATAAACAGAATTACTGATGAAATGATTAAAAATATAAATATTTAATTATTCATTAATAAAACTACTGGTAAAACACCTAATAAAAAGCCTACAATATCTAATTTCACAATAGACAAGGCTTTTTTTTTTGTTCTTCTTCTTTTCCACATGTAAAAAACATCGATATTCATTTTTTTCTTTTTTCTTCTCTGCTTGACTCCTTTTCTTCTCCTCCATACTCAAGTATATATTATTCTTTTTTTTTTCTTCTCAGTTTTTTAATTAATATACTTTATGATTTTTTTTTCTCTTCTTAACTTCACTTGCAACAACATTAAGATAAGATTTTTTTTTCATGTTTTTTTCACTATTTTTTTATTTAATTTTTAATTTTTTTTGTTCTTAATAATTGTATAAATATTGTTTTAGGATTTTTTTTTTATGATTTTCTTCTTTTTTTTCCAAGCATTTTGAGTATTATAAAGTATTGATTTATATTAATTTAATTATTTTATAGATTTATAAAATAATTTTTTTAAATATTTATTAACCGAATTATATACAGTATTTTCTAAAAAAAATATAAAATGGATATTTTTTTATGTGTCTTTTCTTTTGGATTTGGTAGTAAACCTGTGGGACACAATGCATGGTGGGCAAGCTAGGAAGTGGAGGCAGCGTGGGCTTGGGTATAGACGGTTGGGTTGTGGGCAGGGTTGGCAATGTGGGCTGCGGGAGACTTGGGGTAGGAGGCAAACGTGGCAGATTTGGTACTGAAGGCAGAGGTGGTGTTTGTAGTAGATGGCGAGCAGCTAGGACAACATGGACGTTTGAAAATGACAGAGCAATGAAAAGGAGAATGAAACACTTGAAAGAGGCCATCTTTAACAGAGCGTTCTTGCACACACCTTCAGTGAAAAACTCTGTAGTGATCTGCGTCAAAAATAAGATTGGTATTGGGCTTATATAGTTTAATTTGTGATTTTCATAGATTTGGCCACTCGTCCACATATATTATGTGATGAGTGACCTAGGTTTGGTTAGGAAAAAAGTTGAACCC
>NW_011502063.1:0-8787 GCF_000495115.2 Populus euphratica | reverse complement strand
ATTTTTTTTGAAACTTTGGAAAAAGAGTTTGTGCCACTGGATTACTTGGATGTAGTTTGAGATTCTGCTATTTATATATACATGGATTTCTTTTCACTTTTGCTGCTACTACATTATCTACCCAAATCTTAATTAGTCCTTGTTTGTGATGCTAGATGACCTTCACCGCCATGTACGTAAGTATCATGAGCAAGCCACATATGCCCAGCTTGCCAAGTTTCTTTACAATTTAGAGCTGTCTAATTTTACACCATGCATCTTCGCAATATCTCGCATGTCCCATAGCAGTTTGTAATAGAACTTGTGCGAAGCAAAATAAACCAAGAAAATTGAGAAAAACTATTGCGTGATATATCTTTAATCATTAAATCGAAATGAGGAGGATTATAAAACAGAAAAATGATTTACTAGTGGAAAAATTGAGAAAAATATTTTATTTTTTTATCTGAGATTACAAATTTATACGTAAAATATAATCGTGATATTAAAAAGATAGTTCTTTTATATAGACATTATAATAGTTAGACTTTTACTCGATGTTGTTACTCAATTTCGGACTCCATGTGATAGAGATGGTGTATATCCATTTTGAACTGAGTGTAGGAGTGTATCTCATGTTTTCTAGAAAATTGAAGAAAGCAAAAAAAAAAAAAAAAGGTTCTGCTGCTGTCGCAATTTTTTTTTCTTTTGTTCCAACTTAGGCTCTGATTTTGACTTGGTTTCATACGATATTTGGTCATCCTAACTATATTCTGTCACTCATGACATGTTGAAAAATTAACCTATACCTTTATTAGGTCCTAGGGATCATTGTTCTTAGGGCAGATTCTCAGTTAGATTTGGATGCTTTAGCATTGTCAGATCAAGAGACTTTTTGACCAATTAGATTACTGCCAGATTCTGTTCTTTAAAAATATTTTATCTCACTTCAACTTCTTCATCAAAGTTGTAGTCTTAGATGTGTAGGTAATTTTGGGCTCTTGAATCGCTTAATTTCGATGTCAAAAGCTCAAGATATTCCTGTTTGAATATCTAACATGAAGGTAGAGAATTTTGTCGCAAGAAGGATATTGACCCGAGTCTGCACTAAAAAAATTCTATTTTTAGCCTAGTTTTTATAAAAAAAAAAATTTAGTTCATACTCTCAGTCATATCAGGATTCTCGGTATTCGTCAGTTTTTGAGTTAGACCCGAAAATCCCTTTTGACCAACTAGATTACTGCCAATTTCTATTATATAAAAAGCTTTATCTCACTTCGACTCCTTCATCAAAGTTATATTCCTAGACATGTAGATAATTTTGGGCTCTTGAATCGCTTGATTTCGATGTTAGAAGCTCAAGATATTCCTGTTTGAATATCTAACGTGAAGGCAAAGAATCCTGCAGCGAGAAGGATATTGACCCGAGTCTGCACTAAAAAAATTCTATTTTTGGCCTAGTTTTTGTGATTTTTTTTCTTAGTTCATACTTAGTCATATCAGGATTCTCAGCATTCATCATTTTTTGATGTAGACCCGGAAATCCCTTTTGACAAACTAGATTGCTGCCAATTTCTATTATATAAAAAGCTTTATCTCACTTCGACTCCTTCATCAAAGTTATATTTCTAAACATGTAGATAATTTTAGGCTATTGAATCGCTTGATTTTGATGGTAGAAGTTCAAGATATACCCCGTTTGAATATCTAGTATGAAAGCGAGGATTTCTGCCGTAAGAAGGATTTTTGCCCAAGTTTTTACGGACACAATTGCAAGACGCTTAAAGTTTGAAGACCAATTACAGGCCAATTTGAATCTTTTTTTGGACCAAGGACCAAATGGAAAAGGTGCTAAAATAAGAAAGTTGATTGAAGATAAAATTAGAAAGAAATTTTGCCGGATGAACAGAGATTCGATCAGAAAAGGAAAATAGGGGAACTAATCACGCTTTGCTCTCATTAGAAAAAGGAAAATAGGGGGAGCTGATCACGTTTTGCTCTCATTTTTATTATTGTCATTTTGAGAACAACCCCTCCCCCATCTGATTTCTTTCCTACACCCTCCATCTGATTTCTTTTTTTTTTTTCGCTGCAAATCCTTGCTGTTTTTCATTTATCATCATGTTTGATTTTTTGAGCTGAAGACCACATTTTTGTTGCTCCATTTCAAAGGGAGTAGCTGACCCTATGGAAGGAAAGAAAAGAGTCACACCATCCTTTAAAACTGGAAAGAAATCAAATGTAAGCACAAGATCAAAATCAGAATATTGCAGCTTCCTTTTTACGTTTTTTTAACTGTAAATCAGCAGGGATTTGAGTACTAGGATTAATGCATTAAATCCTTCCTATATAGAGACATATTTAGACTATATATAAGCCCTTCTAATGACCTGACGGGGGTAGAAAAAAAGGAGAGCAGAAAAATAAGAAAAGAGAGAACAGAAAGGAGGAGCAAAAAAAAAAGAGAAGTGAAAAATGGAGAGAAAGGAACAAAGAAAAAAACAACAGTTTGGAAGGAAAACGCAAGAGAGGCAAGCGACTGGGAAACCAATTATTTACCAGTATTCAAGAAACCACGCGTGAGCTGTGTCTTTCGGCCTTGGGTTTTTATTTTCTGCAAACAGAGGCTGTAGTTTCTGAAGGAAAATGCAAGAGAGGCTGGCAACAGGGGAAACCAGTTATTTACCAGCACATAGTTGAAATATTTCATCCGTTTCAGCATCTCTATTTTCGTCTGTCATTTTCCAATAGCTAAGGAGGCATCTGTGAGTTGTCTTTCGATCTTTGGTTTTTATTTTCTGCAAACAGGAGCTGCAGGTATAAGCTCTAATCTCTCCTCCTTTGTTATTTTTATACTAGGCATTCAGTTGTAAAGTTGTTTCTTCCCTCTGAATAATTGGTTTATGTTTAGAAAAAACAAATGCTTGCCTATTATTTCTTTCATGATTTTTGAGTTCAGCTGCTGTCCATGTAAAAAGGGTTTGTCTATTCATGTTTAGGAACTTTTACATTCAAGGACTTTCCTTTTGTTTTCCTTATACCCGCTGGATAATAAATTAGCTGGCCTTTTTTTTTAGTGATCGCTCCTAGTTTTATTTTGTGCTTGCTGTCTGTGCATTGAGTTGGCTTTGATTTTTTTTTTATTTCCTTTAAGCTTATTATAAATCTTAGAATATATATGACGGATGTTTAGCTTTTATTGTGATTTTTCTTTTGTGTTTAATTGTGATGCTTGTGTTTTGATTAAAAATAAATAAATTTAAAAGTTTGCTTGTGTGTTGCGTATAGCTAATACCCTAACATGTTTTGAATGCTTTTTTTATTAAAAAAAATATTGAAAGTTTTAAAAATATGTTTTCGTATGGATTTCTTAAACACAAAAAAATTTGTTTTCTTACATTTCTGGATTTTACAACATGTTTGTAAAACTCCAAAGGATATTGGCCAATATTCCAAAAAATATAAAAATCTTATTTTGGAGGGAATTCATCTATTATTCACTACTAATGTTTGGATAAAGAAATCCTTAAAGGACTAATATCCAAAATATTATTGGGAATAATTTGTTATTATTCACTGTTAATATTTGGATAAAGAAACCTAGAGTGGTAAATATCTAAAATATTTTTTTAGGAATAATAAATCCGCACACATCCTTGAAAGAAGCCTTGATTATAATCGAGGACATTTTAATTTTTTTTACTCCACGGTTTACAAGCCGTGAGAGTATAAAGCACTAAGGCAAAAATAGGCTTTTAAAGTGCCCTAAATTTCTAAATTTTTGTCCCTCCTCCTTGCGATTTACGAGTCGCAAACTCTTGAAATACTAAGGGAAAAATGAGCTTTTGAAGCACATGGAATCTCCTTGGATTTCTATCTTAATCAATTTAGTTTGAATCAAACCTAGAAAAACAGATGAGATTAAAAAAATAACAACACCATAGCAATTATAAGGCAAACCAAACACCAAGTAGCTTACCTTAGGTAGGGCATACTAGGGATGCTAATACCTTCCTTTTAAGCAATCAGTCCCTTGCCTTTGAATCTCTGAAAGACCAGTTAGGTTTCCTAGTGACCATAATACTAAGTGACAACTCATTTATTCACAAAAATAGAAAACGACCCCAAAACCAAAACAGAAAACGACCCTGAAACCAATTAAGGAATCGTCGCGACGCTGCGCTCCACTCACGAGGGTGTGACACCCGATAAGATAAAGATCTCCTTACAAAGAAGAACTTTTCTTAAATCTTAGACAGACCAACAATTAAAAAACATGACAAGACCTTAGTTTTTTGTTAGACAATTAAATAATGCGGCATACTTTGAGTAGCGTGTAGTTTGCGTGCTAATACATTTTCTTTATGCAACTGGTCTCCGTACACGATCTCGAAGAATCGTTAGGGTTCCTAGTGACCAAAATAATAGGTAGTGATTTCTATTTTCTCTTTCAACTGATAAAGAACATGAATTTCATTTCTTTCTCTATATTTATTAGATACATATGAGAATGAATGATTGCCGCAAGCCCATTCAAGTGCTATAATTAAGTAGAATTTTTATTTATAAAAAATACTATGGTTTTTTCTTTTCTTTTCTTTTGTTTTCCTTTTTTTGTTATAAAAGTAGATAGAGTTCATCCAATGGAAGGCCAGTTACGAAATTGGATTTTGCAATATTTGAATTTATTGAAAACCACAGTTCACCAAGTGTTTAATTTTTCAAGTAATTAATAGACAAGTGACGAGTCTTGATCTATGATCTACATCTCGGACAACCTAAGTCATCGCACAGAACTAGGTAAGATTCATGAAATACACAAGCTTGAAACTTCAATTTATTATAAAGCTTCTTTAGCGGAAAGCATGTTGGGACTTTGGTCAAACGTACCCTGACATCAATTGTTCATCCATGGTCACATATGATCTGCTCTTCGCTAGAGTTTGATTTTATAATCAATATTTTTTTTTTGTGTTTTGAATTATTTTAATATATTGATTTTAAAAATAATTTTTAAATAAAAAAATATATCATACATAATCAAATATGAGCTACTCTTCACTGGAGTTTGGACTTACGCATAATCAAATATAAGGTACTCTTCACTAGAGTTTGGTCTTATGATCAATATTTTTATATATGTTTTGAAATTTTTTATGTACTGATTTAAAAATAATTTTTAAAAAATAAAAAAATATCATTTTGATTTATTTTAATATGAAAAACACTTTAAAAAATAATTACAACCACACTCCTAAACAGGTCTGAAAACACTTATATGACTTTAAGATCATGTTTATTTTTGTATTTTAAAAATATATTTTGAAAAAATTTAAATTTTTTAAAGTTATTTTAAATTAACATTTTTTTGTGTTTTCACATCATTTTAATATGCTAATAATAATTTTAAAAATATAAAAAATATTATTTTGATGTATTTTCAAATTAAAAAGTACTTATAACTGTATTCTTAAACACCCTTTAAAATTATATAAATATTTATTGCCTTGAACCCCCAATGTAAGTTAGTTTGATCTTTAACCTCACTGTATTTCCCCCCTTTATCATATTTTCTGGAATCATCTTAGGTAAAATGCAGGCCAATTGGTTTCTGTACATAGGAAGAGGCCTGCCTCTGACACGTGATAAATGCTGGAATCCATCAATCCAATATTGCTATCTAGAAATGAAGACGTGCAAGCTATATCATATTCTTCACTGCAAATTGAATCTTCTTCTGTGCACAAACGTTTCCTTGTCTTGTAAGTTCTCTTGGGGATGTTCATCGATCATCTATGGTTGCGCAAAATATTTCTCGCCGATCACTGCGTATGCCACATTTTCACTCCATCATTGCTTGACCTCAAAGAATGCTTGCAGCTATCTTTAGATAATTATTTCTGCTCTGTTGACTAATTATATGTTCCATTCAATTTGGCGCCGAAGCTAGTTATGTTTAGCTTCCCAGCCTCCTAAATATAAAATCCCATTTTGCAACATATTTGGGTTAATTTGATATTGTAAATAAACTTGTTCAACCCACTACTCAACCCACTATTTCCATTACTCAAATTATAAATTTTATTAAATTAAATTAATTTTTATATTTTATTATATGATTAAAAAAATTCTTTTATAATCAACTCAATACTAAAAAATAAAATTTAATAAAAAATTAATATTAAATAATATAATTGAAAAAATAAAAAATCAATAAAACAAAAAACAAAAAACTCAAATGTACGGACTTGAGTGGCGCAACACAACAAGTCATATTAAAAAAAACTAGGTGGTGGCCAAGTGGTAAGAACTTGGGATCAAGAGGTTTGCTCCCTCTGTGATCTCAGGTTCGAGTCCTTAATTGCTCATATGATGGCCACTGGAGGCTTACATGATCGTTAACTTCAAGGCTCGTGGGATTAGTTATGGTACGCGCAAGCTGGCCCGGACACCCACGTTAATCTAAAAAAAAAAACTTAATTACATGAGCTTAAAACAGACCATGCACTTGGGCTAGTATTTTTTTTTTCTTTCAATAAAAGACAAACAATTTGACATATATTTTTTTAAAAAAAATAAATAAATGTTAGGTTGTTTGCTACTATAGACAACCTATCATCTTCTTCTTATAATCCAACCACCATAAGGTGACCGGAAAATAAAGAAATATAATTTTTTTTATTTAAAATTCTATTTTTAATCATTGTTTACATTAAAACGTGCAAAAAATACATCTTAAATAAATGACATTAAATAATTCAAAAATAAGCTAATAAACAAAAATCAACATGAATTGATAGAACTTCTCAAACTTATATCTACCATTTAAAGTAAGGTGAAAGTTAAATAATGTTATAATAAAACTCTTTTTATCAAATAGAATCATTTATGATCAAATTTTTTTTTTGTGGCTAAAATAAATGTCAATCAACCACTTTTTTTTTGCTATTTTCAAGTGAGTTTTTCTTTTCTTCTCTTTTTTTCTAGCTTAGAGACTTGAACAATATAGAAAATGAATTTTCAAATCAAAATAAAAATGGTTGCTAATATATGGTTTATTATATGTTTTATCTTTATTTTACATAATTGTCCTTTAGCTTTAAAATTTGTATTTTTATCATAATTTTAAAGTTGGTTTTTTTTAATTAGACTACATAGTGGTATGATCAAAAGAAAACAAAAGGCATGAAAAAAGTTAATTGATTTACTGTTTTTAAAACAGTGAAATCAACCCTGTCTTTTAATTGTTTTATTAATGCTAATATATTGTACAGCACCACAATTAAACTGGTGACTGCTGATTATAAAATTACAGGAACTAACAGCATAGACATGCATAGCGGGATGAAAGAAGCCAGACAAACAATTAAATAAAGAGACTAGAGCAATCAACGCAATGCCATCTTCCAGCATGTATACGACATCAAGTCATCAAACATGTTCCAAAGCAATGGTAATAGTCCAAGTTCTTTGTCTTATGGAGATGAACATGTTCCAAGACTTAATTTCCAGGTGGTGGGGACAGGAATGGGATAGAAGGAATTGTGGTTGGGATATTTGGGAGCTTAGACGTGATTGGCAATGGAGGCTGAGTAACTACTGCCAAGAAATTAATAAATATAAATAAAATTATTGAGAGAATATTTTTGTAGGTAAATTGTTAATGGATTTTATCGATAAAAATATTTTATTATTATTTGTCAAGAGAATTATAGTCGGAAATAAAATAATTAAAACAAAACAAAAAAAAATAATGATATACTATTTTTACTGATAGAATTTATTTTGTCGGTAAATTTATTGGTAAACTATGAACACAGTTTATTATATTAATTACAAAGAAAATCGCCAACAGAAAATTTTGTTGATATTTTCTAAAGAACTCTAGAACTACTCACTTCTCAATTACACTGTTAATTACTATTCTTCACAGACAAAATCATCGACGGATTGAAAGTCATCGATGTTATTTGATAGTTTTTTTAAAAAAATTGATTAAATTAAAATTTTAAATTAAATATTACAAACTAAATCATCGACGGATTGAAAAGTCATCGGTGATATTTTGCCGTTTTTTAAAAAAAATTATTAAATTAAAATTTTAAATTAAATATTACAAACAGAATTACTGATGAAATGATTAAAACTATTAATATTTAATTATTCATTAATAAAACTATAGGTAAAATGCCTAATGAAAAGCCTACAATCCCTAATTTCACAACAAACAGGGCTTTCTTCTTCTTCTTCTTCTTCTTCACATGTAAAAAACATCAGTATTCATTTTTTTCTTTTATCTTCTCTCCTTGACTCCTTTTCTTCTCCTCCATGCTCGGATATGTATTATTATTCTTCTTCTTTTCTTCTAAGTTTTTTTAATTAATATACTTTATAATTTTTTTTTCTCTTCTTAGCTTCACTTGCAATAACATTAAGATAAGATTTTTTTTCATGTTTTTTTTACTATATTTGCTTTTTATTTTATTTTTAATTATTTTTGTTCTTAATAATTGTATGAATATTGTTGTAGGATATTTTTATATAATTTTCTTCTCTTTTTTTCCAAGTAGAGTATTGATTTATATTAATTTAATTATTTTATAATTTTGTAAAATAAATTTTTTAAAAATATTTACCAATAAAATTACATATAATATTTTTAAAAAAAATACTAACAAAATAAAATAGATATTTTTTTATGTGTCTTTTGGATTTGGTAGTAAACCTTTGGGACACAAGCATGGTGGGCAAGCTAGGAAGTGTAGGCAGCGTGGGCTTGGGTAGAGAAGGTTGGGTTGTTGGCAGGGT